>NW_019384657.1:163239-230872 GCF_000671375.1 Centruroides sculpturatus | reverse complement strand
GATGTAAGTCTATTTTTGAAAAAAATTGAGAAATTGCATAACTTACATATAATTTAGTGTAAACTTTTTATTTATAAACAGTTCACACTTAGTATTTTATAATAACCATATGCTTTGATCAATTAAAAATTTGTCAGTAAATGACATTTCGTATCCATTGATTATGAAAGTGGTGTAAGTCCATTTTCTGCAGTCTAATTAAGCACTTATGGTCTGTCCATAAATTACATCTGCATTTTACCAAGAAAAACACAATTTGATAGAATGGAAATAGATTACATGGATTTTTTTTCATTTCATGAGCCTAAATTGAAAAGCAGTGCCTAATGATAAGCTCATAATAATGATAAACTTATCATAAAATACTTTAACAATAAGTAAATATCTTTAATATTGAAAATAGACAACACTATTTTATTTCTTGTTATTATTTATAAACAAAATTGGATTAATACAAAATATATTTTAAGTGATATTTAATTTTTCATAATTGAAATTAAATGATTTTTACAATTGACTAATTATGAAAATGGTGTAAGTCCATTTACAGTCTGTAAATATATATTATTTTAGTTAAATTCACCTAAAAGAAATTTATATAATCAAATTACATATTGATAAATTAGTAGAAACATTGCCAGACTTGACATAATTAATTTATATTTTTGAATTGACTAATATGCTAACCTTTAATTTTCTCAAAACAACAATAAATGGACTTGCACCTCTTTCAAAATAAATGGTCCTTTTAATTTTATTTAATATACAATACATTTGTTATCCATCTTTGCTTAGTTTGTTATAAAAGAGAAAACAGAAATGCCTACAAATAACCAAATAAATCATATGTCCTCCAACTATTAAAATACACAATATACAAACTATATACCAAATATATTATGTACTGTACTTTTTAGTTAGGCCAAAGATTGCATGCTAAATGATTCAATTCTGCTTACACTCTAAAAGAAAAACCAAAAATTTTGATTTTGTGTGTATGGCAAGGACAGCTATTTTAATTGATTGAAGATAAAATATACCTAACCTTTCATGTCAAATATTTCAAAATAAACAATAACTTGGAGAAAAAATGATGTAGACCTGGAGCTCAAAGAAATTGTTCTAAATCCAGAATTTTCAGATCAAAAGATGCAGTTCATAATGCTAAAGCTATTAGAATAATAATAGGCTTTTACTATTTAATTATTGTCTTATTAATCTTATTTAACAACTTTTATAATCTGAATTAGATAGTATAATAGCTACCATTAAAGTTTTATTTACAAGATAACAAAACATTGATAATGTAAATATTATATACTTAAAATGCTTCATTATTATAATAATTTATACTTTTATTAAAACAAAAATATATATTTTCATAATTTAATGTGAATTACAAATATTAAATATTGCCAAATATAATTGCAAAATTCTTTCACATACTAAATTATATCTATAAACTGTTTACATATTAATTAGTATGTAAATCTTATTTCTTTTCTCACTTAAATTAGATAGATTTTTAAAGTATAAAAAAACAATTTATACTCATTTTAAACTTTAAAAGTTTTATTTTTATCACTTCACATACAATTTAAGAACAAATAGAAACTGCTTATTCTAAACACAGATATTGTTAACAATTACGATGCAATATCATCATCAAAAACATCTGTTTCTTTTTTTCTTATTTAGTAAAGTATATTATTTGCTGGATATTATGGTTGTTTCATTATTTGTACAAATATTGTTATCAGCCCCTTAAATGTTGAGAATTTAATATGTTCTTTTCTTAACTTTGTGTATAAAACTTTGCTTGTTGTAATTAGATTACAGATATAATTATTTTCAGGTAAATAGGCATTTTTAAATTGTCTGTTAACTCTATCATTTCAATAGTTGGCTGGTAATGTACTGTACAATATGTATTAGCTATTCTTATCACTCTTAATCATGTTCTAAACATTGTTGTATCCTGTAAAAGTATTGTGAAGATGAATATTTTATTAATGAACTAATGAAAACAGCAGACAAACAACACTAGATGTATTATTGTTAATTAATAAATCTTGAAGATATACCATTATTTAATTGTTTTAACATGCCTTTTAATATCAGAGTCAATTAAACCAGAATTTTGACTAATTATACTTATAATATTAAGCAGATAAGTCAGTTGTTTTTAATGCTATGGGCAAGTCTCTATGTGATTACAATAAACAATGTCTACTCTCTAATATATTTATAGTTTTATGAAAAAATAATTGCTACAAACAAAATTAATTTATACAATAATACCCTGAACTTACCCGATAGGTGGGACCGAGCGATAACCACATAAGTCAAATTCGCGTAAGTTGGGGTATAATTTCGCAATTTGTGTAAAATCCAAGTTGGATGTATGTAAGCTAATAAATGTTCTCGTCAATTTTATTTCATCTTTTGATTCATTCACGGTTACAAGAAATCACCACATAGAGTCTCTCAAGTCTCCGTAGACATAACAAATACAGACAGAAATAAATAACACAAAATAAATTGTAGCTATGCATCAATTCCGTGTGACACGTCCGAACATGTAAGCTGAATAATAGTGTGGGGGAGAGAATAATCAAGAGTTCCGTGGCGCTCAAACAAAAGACGAATTGACGAGATTTTAAAATCACATAACTCCGAGTTTGCGTAAGTCGGGGTAGAGTAAGTTGAGGTATTACTGTATATTAAAATTACAAAAAATTTTTCTGATCATAACTTTATGTAAAATTTATGAATTCCTATATTAATTAAGACTTTGTTAATATTTGGCTTTGAAAAGATATTTATATTTTAAGTAAAATAATTTAAGAAGAATTTATATTAATTTTACTTAATAAAGTAATTTAAGTGATTCAAGAAGAATGTACAGATTGAAGCATCTCTAAATTTATAATTAAATAGTAGACTTAACTTATCAGTAGTTATGTTATATTTTTAATTGAAAGTTATATTACTGACATTTGCTTTTGGTAATAACTTTCAGTTAGAATGCATTACTTACAAATGTACTTTCCACGATATCTAAGAATCAGTTTGTTATTTGACTTTAATTATAATTATGTTATTCCTGATCATTTTTGTTTACATATGATTGGCATTAGAAGTAACATTGGGACTGTCAGATCCAGATTATATTATTTAAGTTTTCCATAATATTTATTCTTTTAAATCCATTCATAATAAAATAATAGGATAATATCATAAAAAAGTTTTAATTATATTTGACTGTAATATGCTAATTTTACCATAATTTTGATTATTTTTTGATTTAATATTTTAAAAAAAATTTTTTGCATCCCCAAAAAAGTGTTATTTTTTATTTTAAAATGCAAAACTAGTTTACTTCCTTTGTTTTTCAATTTAACAGTATTATTTTTATCTAATTTTAGCTATATAAAAGTAATAAATAACAATTTATTTTTAAATATCAATAAATTATTACAACTATCATTTGCAATCATTTTTATTAAATAATCATTATTTATTAGGTTTCATTGATCCAATATGAGGATAATTTTTACACCCTGGGTTAAAATACAATGGTGCCTTGTATTTCAAATTTAATTCATTCAGGAGGCCATTTGAAGTCTGAATTAATTTTTCTCATTATAAATTATAGGAAGTGAATTAATTTGTTTTCAGACTGTAAATAATACCCATTTCAATAAACCTAAATTACATGTATTTGCTGTTTTAAGGCAAAAATAACACAAATGTCATAATAATAAATTAAAACATGAAAACAATAAATAAAATGTGTAAAATATTGGGTAATAAAATGAAAATTGCATTCACTTGTCATACACCATTGACTTTAGCATCTTAAACATATCTGCAAGATCTATCCTCCATATGTGTATTGTTTTCATGCTTTGTGTGATAAGTTCTTTTTTCCATCTTAATCATTAACATTACAACCTTCCTCTTAGACTTTGTTGCTTCATACACTTGCACAAAAATTCCATTTAGGAAATTTTCAACTAAAAGATTTGAAACATACAGGGTAACCAAAAACTGTTGACAGAAATTTTGCAGAAGAAATTGTTAAAAATCAACAAATAACACACAATACATATAACCAAACATACCAAAAATAAAGCAAAAAAAAAAAAAAAAAAAANAAAATCCCTTAAATTGCGGGGCGAACAAGAGAGGAGAGAGAAGGGCAAGAGACTGGTACACGGTAGTCTCAGGCACTTGGAAGGCCCACTGAGCATAGAGAGAGTGTTCTCCTCTGGTAAACATCTCAGGGACGGGTTAGTGCAGAGACTGGACGGACCGTACAGTTGAGCCAACTCCACGAGCTGACTGAGGCCGCTTCAAAGTTTAAAAGTTCCCAGAAACCAAGATAGTACAGGTAGGCCTCCTACAACGCAGTAGATACGTTCCTTGAAAATACCGCGTTGTGGGAAATCGCGTTATAGGAGACATCAACTTAATATAAAAACTGGGATTCGGTTCTAAAAAGAGAAAAACTTGGCGTTTGAATGGCATTTTTTGAATTTTTCAAAACAGCCATTGGTAGCCATGAATTTAATACTGGTTTCATCAGCTGACGACTCTCCCATTTGTTTTAAATAATCAAATATTTTTAAAGCTTTGTGTTTAACTGCAGTTTTATTTAAAGGCAACCATTTCTTGTTCATATCTTCTACCCATAATATTAGCTCTAGTTCCATTTTTTCCATTATAGGTGCTCTCGGACGAGCAACATTTTTTGCAAGAATAGATGATCCGGATGCGACCAAATTTCTGATCTTTTCTCCTGACCGAATCGTCGACTCATTTAAATTAAAATGCCTACTAATATCAGCTATATGCTCTTGATTTTTAATTTGATCCAAAATTTCTATATTTGTTTGAAGAGTTATAAATTTCCTTTTTAACGATGGTCCTTTCTTTTCGTTCGGCATTGTTATGGCTAAAATTTTTTCAATCAGTTTTGTGGGCAGTAAAAATTGCAAAAAATAACTTCCTTTCACTATGTTGTTAAAAATACACATCCAATAGAAGTTTATACTGTTTTTTGGATCATTTTGCAGTCCCCACTTATTGAGAGAGTATAAATGATCGAAAATTTGGTGATATATTTGAGTGTTTACAGTAACTGATGCACATCTGTCTAGAAACCGGTCTTTCCCTGAAACTTTCAAGGGAATAACATGCCAACGTCCACAAACAGCTGTTTTCAAAGACTTTTAGCTCTGTATGCCGAACTGCGGCTCATATCATGTGATTCGTTGTGATTTTTCTGTTATGTGAAAGATAATTCGTTTCTAAATACCGTAAACCGCGTTGTAAAAGTATCGTGTTGTAAGAAAATTACCGCATTTTTCCAATTGTGTTGAAGCGAAAACGCGTTGTAAAGGTACCGCGTTGTAGGAGGCCTACCTGTACTGTGGAGGTGTGCTTTCTGTTGAACCTGGATCACTACATCGAATTGTGATACACACGGAAACATACTCAACGAGACGGAAAGAACATCACTCAGATCTTCACTATGGAATTGAACAAATTGAAGTAATCTGCTTTTCTGTTTCATTTCAATTATTATGATTATTATTTCCTTTTCAAGAAATGATCTATATTAGAATTAGCATCAGTTTATATTCTTATTTAAAAAAATTGTATTTATTTAGCCCTTTCTAGATGGTATCATTCATGGGTGTTGATCCATATGGGACAGAGGAGACTTAGGCTATTGTTACTGTGGATGCAAATTCTCACGAACAGTACGTTTCTATATTCAACAGTTGACTCAACAGTGAATTTTCCATTGAGTCCCTCTGTTGAATGATCTGACGTCACATTTTGCAGAAAAAAGAAACGCTTTCGTTGAGAGGACACTTTTCAAGATGGCTGACTTAAGTAATGAGAAGGTGGCGATTGTGGCTGTTCTGCTAAATAATTAAAGTAACTCGCTTAACCATTATTCGAATAAATCCTTTTATTCAAATGAACCCATATCTGTATCATTTTCTTGTTTACTGGGTCTTTCTTTAATAATTTTAATTACTTTCTTGAATATATCATTAGAAAGACTTAAAGGGCCAAATATCGGTCATAATCAATTTTGAACAAATGAAAAAAATCTTAATATTTCAATATTGACCAAATTATCCAACATAATCATGCAATCATATGTTTTATCATATACAGATCATTCATTAATCTGTCCGCTTTTACAGCATTCACAGTAGTGAATGGATTTCTATAAGAGGAATTTACTTTTTCATGGAAGCCGCCATGTTAGTTTGTTGAATACTCAACGGTCTTTCCGGTCGTTGAGACCTTTGAGCTCAACAGTGAAACAGCGCTGACGTTACTACTCTCAACGGAAAACTCAACGTTCCATTTAGAAACGTCGTTCTCTCACCGTTGAGTCAACCGTTGAATATAGAAACGTACGGGAAATCTTGTTCTGATGAGTTCATCCAAACAAACAAATACCTGTTTTCCAATGAGAGTGTTTACTTTGGCAGCGAAGGTCATGTCAGAACACATACGATGTAGTCAGAACCATTCAAGCATTCAAATGGGTTTGATTTTTTCATGTGTTCTGACGTTGAATTTTGAGTGTTTTGGTTTTTTCAACATGGTGTTTGAGAATAGGTGTTTGTGGGACATGAAAGACAAAAACTATCACAACAGAGATATCTCTCATTCTGAAATACTCATAAAACTTTTGCGGGCTGTTTCACAAATCTTGATATAACATTTGGAACTCTCCCTTATCATCTCTTGTGGAAAATAAGTGGTTAACATGTTCTGTTTTCCCACCAGCTATCAACAATAACTTAATCAATGGACTTTCAAGAAAATAAAACTTATCAAATTTGTCCCATTTTGTTGGGAGGCAGAAACATGCACAGTGTATCCACCTTGTTCTGACAAGGATTTCGGACATACTTGTCAGAATAAGATTTCGTCAGAATTTGCAGCCATAGTAACCATAGCCTTATTCCCCGATATTTTAGTACCAGCAAATTGTTCCCCCAATGTGATTTTATTTTATACCATACTACAAAAATTAAAAGTGAAAATAAGCACACTATGCAACAGGCACACTGTATTGTATATTTCTCAAAACTCAACAATGCGAAATTCTTCTTATCCACTGCCATTGGTCTCCTGATATTTGTACATATCAAACAATCCCAATGAATTCATTCAAATAAACAAGATAAGAATAATAAAAGAAAACAATTGAAATTATTCTGTTTAATATTTATAATAATAATTAAAATTATTAGTCTATGAGCAGAGTATGGTTATTTTCTGATATAGAATTTCTTTTTGTATCAATTCTTAATTTTATATTATAGAAATAATTTTTTAAAAAGAAAATCAACAAGTGCTATTGTAATTTCATGTCAGTAAATTGTATTGATTCTATATTGAGAAATTATAAATATATTCCAAAAATGTTTGCCAAACTATAATAAAATTTTCAGACATCCAAAACATATGGAGACAGTGCATTAAAAATATTTGATTAGTTCATTTGACAATCAGATTCAGCTTATAAGAACAGTTTTATATAAAAAAATTAATACTGTATTATGAAAAAATAAATTTTATTACTACAAATTTTATTAGGAAACATTATAACTATGTGTTATGTTCAATTTATTTTATTGATTTAATATGACATTATAATATTTCTTTTTGTTTCAAAGTAAATTGAAATTTTAATGTTTCTTTTTGGGAAACTCTGTATAAATTAACATTTTGAATATTTTCTTCAATACATTATATTGTCAATGCTTTATTTAAAATATTAAATTTTGGCAGATCTGTTTCTAATGATTAATTAAGAAATTAACTGACAGTTAAAATAGAGAGGTTAATTTTTGCTCATAATCAGATTATTTAAGCTATAAATTATTTTTTTAAATAAAAGATTTCTTAAAATTCAAACAGTAATAACTAAATAATTTAAATCTCATGTAGGAATTAAATTGTTTTAAAAAATTTTAAAACCCAGTATTACTAACAATTACTTTTATGTTATATTTTAAAAATTGTTTAAATATTCAATCATAATTGAAAAATGATAAGGGTTCATTCTTAAACAATGTGTGTGTCCCAGTTTACAGAAAGAAGAAGCATATGAAAAGGCCATGAAAACACTTATAGGGAGGGATGGGGAAAGTAAAAAACTTTGTGGTTATATAATTATTTTAATACATTATAAATATATTTAATAATATGATGAAATTTTTACAGTTAATCAATTAATTTAGCCAATTTTCTTGCAATAACAGTGATCTGTATAAGTGAAAATGCTTTTGCAATAATTTTAATTGTCTTTATTCAGTATGTGGGCTGTATAGAACACATGATATTTCAAAAAATTCAGTGAAACATTAATGCCTACATCAGTATATTGAAAATAATAAGAACAGAAAGAACAGCTAAAGTTTGAATTGAAGGTACAGCACATTGATAGTATGAGAAAAAGTGTAATTCATGGACATTCCAAGTGCAGCTTTTGTTACTAAACTTATTTCTTCTACTTTATTTTTGTTTCAATGACATTATGCAGCTTTTCCAAAAATGGGATATTGAAATTTCTACATAGTTTTTTGGGGTTGACTAGAGACCATATTTGATCATCAATGGGAGGTAAGAGGTTAAATTTTAACTAAAATAGGATACATGGTTTATGGAAAAACCTTAACTGATTTTAACAATGAATAATTATATGTTCTTCAATAATAAAATGACGATTGTCGTAATTTATTAATTTAGAATAAAATGGAATACAGTTCTGATAAATTCTGATAAGTGAGTTTTCTGAACAGTTAATAATAAGTTTTTATTGTTTTTACTTATTTACTGAAACTAGCAACATGTATAGCTGATAAAAAAGTTTATTTTCATATATCAGTAAAATTATTTTTAAAAAAATAAAAAATAGTAATTGAATATAATATTTAACTATATATATTTATATAACTTTAACTTATATACTGATATATATTTAACTTCAGCTTATAAAATGTAGAAATCATTTAATTTTTTTTATTTAGTGAAATCAAATTTTCTAGGAGAAAACTTTTTAATTCATTTTTTTTAAAATAATAATATATATTCCAATTTTTATTGCCTTCATATGCATAGATTTACTAAAATTTGTCCAACGGATGCATATAATTTGCCCACAGTCTGAAAGATATTAAATTTTAAGAATATAGAAGTTATGATGTATTATATTAATAAAGTGAAAATTATATAATTAATTAATTCTTTTTAACTGTGATATGCATCTGCAGAATTGAAATTTTTCCTGTAATAAATAACAAATAAAGATTTATGAGATTCTCTTTGGATGACAGGATTTATGAACATCAGCAACATAATATATATCAGACTTCTGCACTGCAAAGAAACAGATGGAAAAGCTTTTTAAATAAAATAAAATTTAGCATACAAATTTTTAACTGAAATCTAATCTTAATAGAGGAAAAATGAGCTTATTTGAAAAGTTTAAAGTTTTTTTTTTTAAATTCTAAACATTTCACCATGTTTTTTTTTCATCATTAGAATATACATATAACAAATTATGTTAATGAGAAATATTTTATATTTCAAAAAATTTCACAAACACTTTAATAAAATTTTTGAATTTATTCATCTGTAATACTGATTTTTTTTATATAAACTATTTTTTAAAATAATATAATGATATTTGAATTATGATATTTTCAAATTAAATACTGTATTTCGAAACATTTTAAATAATTAATTTATAAAATTAAAAATAATGGTGAGTTCAATTATTCACTGTTATTTATTTTTAATATTATATTTATATAAAGCTTTCATGTATTTACAAAACATTATCAATATATACATGTTATAGAACTGTTAATCAGAATCAATATTGAGAATTATAGAAAGAATTGAGCATTTTTCAGTAATTAGAATCAAGAGAAATTTATAACTATTTCCAATAGTGTTGTCACCTTTTCAAACCTGACCTGGATGGCAGGTCAGGTTTGTCAGGTTCGAACAGAAGTTTCTGACGCATGCACAATGTCATTTTACAATGCGAAGAATAACATGCTTAGATAACTTAGCCCGTAGACGTGTACGATCGTATATGCAGGAAAAAAAAAGGCTACACGTAAACAGACAAACATGGCCGAATTGCAGATGAGTTTCAGTGAGTGTGAGTTCTTTCTCTGTTAAAATAGTGTAAATTTGTAAAAATATTTGCAAGAACTTTGTTTCATCGTAATTTCACAATTTCTATGAAATTGCCGGACAAAATTAATAGTTTACCCGGACAGTGAGTCAATTCCCGGACTGTCCAGATGAAAACCGGATGGGTGGTAACACTAATTTCCAATCCTTAAAAGGATTCTTTAACATTTAATAACAAAATTAGTTTTTGTTTCAGGTAATAATGATCATAATTTAAACAATTCTATTTAACTATCAAATATTATAATTTAAAAAAAATTCCATTTTGTTTGCTAAAAGATTAGAATTAAGTTATTTTTCATTGCCAGTTGAGACATTATGCAANAGACTTTGTTGCTTCATACACTTGCACAAAAATTCCATTTAGGAAATTTTCAACTAAAAGATTTGAAACATACAGGGTAACCAAAAACTGTTGACAGAAATTTTGCAGAAGAAATTGTTAAAAATCAACAAATAACACACAATACATATAACCAAACATAAAAAAAATAAAAAAAAAAAAAAAACACTGAAAACAAACAAGTGTAATGCAAGAGTGAGAGATTATTTGGGCATACAACAGATAGTATTTACACTTTAAGTGAATTTTTTCACTGTGCAAGCAGTTTGAACTTTGAAGCATCATTCAAACTCTAAAGCTTAGTTCACACTGAGCGCGATTCGCTGGCAAAAGCGAAAAACAGAGCGAATAACCCGGCAAACGAGTCATGTTTGACTGGTTATTTGCTCTGTTTTTCGCTTTCGCCAGCGAATCGCGCTCAGTGTGAACTAAGCTTAAAGCTCTAAAGCAAATTTTTGTCAAATTTAGCATTTGACTCTGAAACATTGGAAGTTAGAGTCATTTGAAGTACTAGATACCACTGTATAAGTGCAATGTCCTTTACATTCCTTTAATTCAGCATACATAAAGATAATACTTAATAAATCTAACCATATATCCATATATAATGAATATAATGATATATATACTGTATATATGTTTTTTGTTTGCTTTGCAAATGTACTTTCAGCAAAACTTAGGATCTCCTGAACTTAGGAACTGGTAGGCTTATTGGATTTTCACTTTGGTTTTCATTTTGTTGTCATCTATGCTTAGGCTTATCATAATATTTTTTTCTCAAACCAGGGCAATTTTGAAAAAATATTTTCAACAGAAAATTAGCCTACTAGGATAAGTACCTATGATTGAAAAGGCTAAATAAGGTACAGTAGTTGTTAACAAAAACAACGAGTTAAAAGCAATTTTTAATAATTACTGAACTAAACATATCTTATTATTATTTTACTCTTTCTGCCCTGTGGACACTAAGAGGGCCTCTTAAAGCAGGCCCATTATGGATTCGGCCAGGCCTACAATGGGGCGACTAGGTGGTGAGGGACAGTGCCCGACATATCCGAACGGACCACTCCCCGAAAACTTCCTGGGGATTCTTTGAATTGTCCGGATTCGATCCTGGGTCCCCCAGAGTGGTAGGCAGCCACCTTGACCACTCAGCCATTCGGCCATATATCTTATTATTAATATTTATCACTAGTGTGGACTTTTTAAAAAATTCTTTGTCATTTAAATCGGTACATTTAAAATATGACAATACATTTGAGGGAGTTGCTATTGATTGCCTTATGTTTCACACATTTCATGTGATTTTTAATGTTTGAATGCTCACCATGAATTACTGAAAATTCTGAAAAGCACAGTTCATATTTCACTTCGTCAATACAATCACAGACTTTTTTCAATCATCAGTAAGCACGTGGTTTCTTTTTGGCATTTTAGAGATTAAATTAATTTAATATACTGTACAAAATAATTGCAAATGCCAATCAGCAATTTGAACTTGACTAAGATATGACATGCGCAGCAATGATGTGGCCAGTGTTTCAGTCTTGCCAAGTCTAATTGAAACAAAAATCTAAAAAATGAAATAAAAGTATTTAGATCTCATAGGTTACATGCTATTATAAATTCTGTGAAAAAAATATCTGAATGATAAAATAAAACATTTAAATTCATTAGGTCATATGCTATGAATTTTTGAGGAAACTTATAGACGACATTAAAAGTACTTAGATCTAGATACCAAATATTTAGATTGGCAACAGTGAGTGTAACAGAGGGGTAAGTGCCAAATCGCCATTTTACTCGAAGCTGCACTATTTTTACTTCTTGTATATTCGGTACTTTTAAAATTTTATCAAATAACTGGGACAAAATGACAATCTGGCCGGGATGCTGGGACAACATCGTCAAACGGGACAATCCCAGTCAAAACGGGACGTCTGGTAAGCCTATCTATGCTGCTAATATTTATTAATATTTGGTTCTTTTTGTTTTTTTTTGGGTAATATTTTCAGATTATCTTACACAATTTCAGCAGAAAATGCATTATCTAAACCATGTCTCTGACTTCAAGAAATGTATTTGTAGTCCTGTTCATTTTGTTCTGAAATAGAAATGAAATATCATTTGTAGATTTTCTGATTTATTTCAAATTTTGTTAGTATCTGGCTTTGCTAAGAATGTGTTGAAAGAAGCCAATTTTCTGATGTTACTTTAATTCAATTTTAATAGGTGTTTTCAAATATCTTTTTTAAAGTTAATTTTTGTCATCAGAATCTTGTATAAAATGAAAATAGATCTGAAATTGATAATAGAATTGGCATTGGAATTTTATATGATATTTTGGTGGAAATTTTAACATGTTTGAAAAATTTTCCATACTTTTCAAATAGTATTATTTACCATTTTTTTGTATAATTGTGCCATTCTTGATAGAAATATGTTTAAAAAGATTTTCCATATTATTTCCAACAATCAGGCTACTTTGAAAATATTTGAATTTTATTTGTTTTTTTAAAACTTGTCTGGAAATTTTTTAATAAATTTTTTCTTAAACAGTGACTGGCAACAGAAATTTTCTCTTATAAATATTATGAGGAGATTGAAAGCAATTTTTATATTAACCTAAACAAATATAAATACTCTTGACTTTTTTAAATTGATATTAACTTTTGTTTTTGTATTTTTAACAATACTTTCAAGGACTCTTAAGAAATAGGTATTATTTCATCATTTTTATCATTAGAAAAGATTTCTAGTGAATGTAGAGCCAAGCTGAATAAAGATGTATTAAAATCTTTTCTTTCTTTTTAATGAATTTAAGAACTTTTACATCAGATTTGTTTGCTTGTTGAATTATAGCAGTTTTTTGTCATTTATATAAGAATTTATGTCATCTTAAATTTTTTTCTTGTTCTTTATTCTTACTTGATCTTGCTTAAGAAATTTCTAAATATTTGCTATATTTATTAGGCTGTGTCTGAGTTAATCATCTTGGTTTCCAAGATGATTAAATCAGACAGAGCATAACAAATTTTAAAATAATTTTAAAAGACAGAGCTAAATTTTAAAAGAAACTCTGATATTTGTCATTCTTTTTCAGTACACTTCTGTATTCTTTAAAGAGAGAGTTCTTGCTGTAAAAGTGGCTTGGTATTTTTCAAGTATATACAGTATAAATGGTTTGTTTTTTGTTAAAAAATGTGCTGATCTACTTCAGTTATTTAGTTTCACAATCAGTGAGGTTTTTTTTAATGGATAACTATTTCTTTAATATATAACTAATTTAACAAACATATCATAGGTGATTAATGGAAAAAAGGAGATATTGAAAGTTCATTGTAAAAAAATACATTTATTATACTTCAGAAATTTTTATTAAAATTTTTCCAATATAAAGTAAAAAGTATATTACTGTAATAATTTTTATATATATTTTGATATATTCTGGTGATATTTATGATAGTCATTTAAATGACTTTATTTCAGAAAGATTTTAGTCATTATGGATTTAAAGTATTGACCTTTTAGCAGAGTGGGAACAAAAGAGGTGCAACCTTGTCAATTGGACCCACATGTGGTCAGATAATACCACTTGTAAGGTATCGACTTATAAACAAGGGAAAACAAAGGAAGTGCCGTCTTTGTCAATTGGACCCATCTGTAGTCATATGTTAGACCATTTGCCATATGATAAACAACTGAATGTAAACAAGTGGCGGATGTTTATGTAAGCTTCACTCTCGTCGGATGACGGTGGACCCGAGTGTAAGCTGTTCGGGCAAGAAGGGGTTGTGATTGGTTGGAAGTCCCCATCCAAAAATCCCTTAAATTGCGGGGCGAACAAGAGAGGAGAGAGAAGGGCAAGAGACTGGTACACGGTAGTCTCAGGCACTTGGAAGGCCCACTGAGCATAGAGAGAGTGTTCTCCTCTGGTAAACATCTCAGGGACGGGTTAGTGCAGAGACTGGACGGACCGTACAGTTGAGCCAACTCCACGAGCTGACTGAGGCCGCTTCAAAGTTTAAAAGTTCCCAGAAACCAAGATAGTACAGGTAGGCCTCCTACAACGCAGTAGATACGTTCCTTGAAAATACCGCGTTGTGGGAAATCGCGTTATAGGAGACATCAACTTAATATAAAAACTGGGATTCGGTTCTAAAAAGAGAAAAACTTGGCGTTTGAATGGCATTTTTTGAATTTTTCAAAACAGCCATTGGTAGCCATGAATTTAATACTGGTTTCATCAGCTGACGACTCTCCCATTTGTTTTAAATAATCAAATATTTTTAAAGCTTTGTGTTTAACTGCAGTTTTATTTAAAGGCAACCATTTCTTGTTCATATCTTCTACCCATAATATTAGCTCTAGTTCCATTTTTTCCATTATAGGTGCTCTCGGACGAGCAACATTTTTTGCAAGAATAGATGATCCGGATGCGACCAAATTTCTGATCTTTTCTCCTGACCGAATCGTCGACTCATTTAAATTAAAATGCCTACTAATATCAGCTATATGCTCTTGATTTTTAATTTGATCCAAAATTTCTATATTTGTTTGAAGAGTTATAAATTTCCTTTTTAACGATGGTCCTTTCTTTTCGTTCGGCATTGTTATGGCTAAAATTTTTTCAATCAGTTTTGTGGGCAGTAAAAATTGCAAAAAATAACTTCCTTTCACTATGTTGTTAAAAATACACATCCAATAGAAGTTTATACTGTTTTTTGGATCATTTTGCAGTCCCCACTTATTGAGAGAGTATAAATGATCGAAAATTTGGTGATATATTTGAGTGTTTACAGTAACTGATGCACATCTGTCTAGAAACCGGTCTTTCCCTGAAACTTTCAAGGGAATAACATGCCAACGTCCACAAACAGCTGTTTTCAAAGACTTTTAGCTCTGTATGCCGAACTGCGGCTCATATCATGTGATTCGTTGTGATTTTTCTGTTATGTGAAAGATAATTCGTTTCTAAATACCGTAAACCGCGTTGTAAAAGTATCGTGTTGTAAGAAAATTACCGCATTTTTCCAATTGTGTTGAAGCGAAAACGCGTTGTAAAGGTACCGCGTTGTAGGAGGCCTACCTGTACTGTGGAGGTGTGCTTTCTGTTGAACCTGGATCACTACATCGAATTGTGATACACACGGAAACATACTCAACGAGACGGAAAGAACATCACTCAGATCTTCACTATGGAATTGAACAAATTGAAGTAATCTGCTTTTCTGTTTCATTTCAATTATTATGATTATTATTTCCTTTTCAAGAAATGATCTATATTAGAATTAGCATCAGTTTATATTCTTATTTAAAAAAATTGTATTTATTTAGCCCTTTCTAGATGGTATCATTCATGGGTGTTGATCCATATGGGACAGAGGAGACTTAGGCTATTGTTACTGTGGATGCAAATTCTCACGAACAGTACGTTTCTATATTCAACAGTTGACTCAACAGTGAATTTTCCATTGAGTCCCTCTGTTGAATGATCTGACGTCACATTTTGCAGAAAAAAGAAACGCTTTCGTTGAGAGGACACTTTTCAAGATGGCTGACTTAAGTAATGAGAAGGTGGCGATTGTGGCTGTTTTGCTAAATAATTAAAGTAACTCGCTTAACCATTATTCGAATAAATCCTTTTATTCAAATGAACCCATATCTGTATCATTTTCTTGTTTACTGGGTCTTTCTTTAATAATTTTAATTACTTTCTTGAATATATCATTAGAAAGACTTAAAGGGCCAAATATCGGTCATAATCAATTTTGAACAAATGAAAAAAATCTTAATATTTCAATATTGACCAAATTATCCAACATAATCATGCAATCATATGTTTTATCATATACAGATCATTCATTAATCTGTCCGCTTTTACAGCATTCACAGTAGTGAATGGATTTCTATAAGAGGAATTTACTTTTTCATGGAAGCCGCCATGTTAGTTTGTTGAATACTCAACGGTCTTTCCGGTCGTTGAGACCTTTGAGCTCAACAGTGAAACAGCGCTGACGTTACTACTCTCAACGGAAAACTCAACGTTCCATTTAGAAACGTCGTTCTCTCACCGTTGAGTCAACCGTTGAATATAGAAACGTACGGGAAATCTTGTTCTGATGAGTTCATCCAAACAAACAAATACCTGTTTTCCAATGAGAGTGTTTACTTTGGCAGCGAAGGTCATGTCAGAACACATACGATGTAGTCAGAACCATTCAAGCATTCAAATGGGTTTGATTTTTTCATGTGTTCTGACGTTGAATTTTGAGTGTTTTGGTTTTTTCAACATGGTGTTTGAGAATAGGTGTTTGTGGGACATGAAAGACAAAAACTATCACAACAGAGATATCTCTCATTCTGAAATACTCATAAAACTTTTGCGGGCTGTTTCACAAATCTTGATATAACATTTGGAACTCTCCCTTATCATCTCTTGTGGAAAATAAGTGGTTAACATGTTCTGTTTTCCCACCAGCTATCAACAATAACTTAATCAATGGACTTTCAAGAAAATAAAACTTATCAAATTTGTCCCATTTTGTTGGGAGGCAGAAACATGCACAGTGTATCCACCTTGTTCTGACAAGGATTTCGGACATACTTGTCAGAATAAGATTTCGTCAGAATTTGCAGCCATAGTAACCATAGCCTTATTCCCCGATATTTTAGTACCAGCAAATTGTTCCCCCAATGTGATTTTATTTTATACCATACTACAAAAATTAAAAGTGAAAATAAGCACACTATGCAACAGGCACACTGTATTGTATATTTCTCAAAACTCAACAATGCGAAATTCTTCTTATCCACTGCCATTGGTCTCCTGATATTTGTACATATCAAACAATCCCAATGAATTCATTCAAATAAACAAGATAAGAATAATAAAAGAAAACAATTGAAGTTTAGACTATTTACAACAATTAAATTAAATTTTCGAGTCTATCTTTTAATAATATGAAGTTCATTTCAGTATCTCACCCAACAGAATTTCGATTTTTTAACAGCAGAATAACGAATGCTAAAGTAACTGCAAAAGAAAGAAATTAATAATTTGAATATGTAATTGGAATTAAAATCTGATGTCCATTCTTTACATAAGATTCTGTAGCTGAAGCTATTTATGAAACCCACGACCTAATACCAGCATTCAGTTGTTTTATTCACTCGGCCACTGGTGAGCCATAAGAATAAATGTGAATAAGAAATTCATATTTTGGAATTATTTCTGGCCTTCTGCCGGGTGAAGTTAGTGACAGAAAATAAATTCGATTCGAAGCCACGGAACCATCGTCAAGGTCTCACCCTCTTCCGTGGGTTTTTTGTTTGTCCAGAAACCCCGTAATGAATAGGCAGAATCGTCATTACGGGAAAAACTGGAATGGCGNTGATTAATTAAGAAATTAACTGACAGTTAAAATAGAGAGGTTAATTTTTGCTCATAATCAGATTATTTAAGCTATAAATTATTTTTTTAAATAAAAGATTTCTTAAAATTCAAACAGTAATAACTAAATAATTTAAATCTCATGTAGGAATTAAATTGTTTTAAAAAATTTTAAAACCCAGTATTACTAACAATTACTTTTATGTTATATTTTAAAAATTGTTTAAATATTCAATCATAATTGAAAAATGATAAGGGTTCATTCTTAAACAATGTGTGTGTCCCAGTTTACAGAAAGAAGAAGCATATGAAAAGGCCATGAAAACACTTATAGGGAGGGATGGGGAAAGTAAAAAACTTTGTGGTTATATAATTATTTTAATACATTATAAATATATTTAATAATATGATGAAATTTTTACAGTTAATCAATTAATTTAGCCAATTTTCTTGCAATAACAGTGATCTGTATAAGTGAAAATGCTTTTGCAATAATTTTAATTGTCTTTATTCAGTATGTGGGCTGTATAGAACACATGATATTTCAAAAAATTCAGTGAAACATTAATGCCTACATCAGTATATTGAAAATAATAAGAACAGAAAGAACAGCTAAAGTTTGAATTGAAGGTACAGCACATTGATAGTATGAGAAAAAGTGTAATTCATGGACATTCCAAGTGCAGCTTTTGTTACTAAACTTATTTCTTCTACTTTATTTTTGTTTCAATGACATTATGCAGCTTTTCCAAAAATGGGATATTGAAATTTCTACATAGTTTTTTGGGGTTGACTAGAGACCATATTTGATCATCAATGGGAGGTAAGAGGTTAAATTTTAACTAAAATAGGATACATGGTTTATGGAAAAACCTTAACTGATTTTAACAATGAATAATTATATGTTCTTCAATAATAAAATGACGATTGTCGTAATTTATTAATTTAGAATAAAATGGAATACAGTTCTGATAAATTCTGATAAGTGAGTTTTCTGAACAGTTAATAATAAGTTTTTATTGTTTTTACTTATTTACTGAAACTAGCAACATGTATAGCTGATAAAAAAGTTTATTTTCATATATCAGTAAAATTATTTTTAAAAAAATAAAAAATAGTAATTGAATATAATATTTAACTATATATATTTATATAACTTTAACTTATATACTGATATATATTTAACTTCAGCTTATAAAATGTAGAAATCATTTAATTTTTTTTATTTAGTGAAATCAAATTTTCTAGGAGAAAACTTTTTAATTCATTTTTTTTAAAATAATAATATATATTCCAATTTTTATTGCCTTCATATGCATAGATTTACTAAAATTTGTCCAACGGATGCATATAATTTGCCCACAGTCTGAAAGATATTAAATTTTAAGAATATAGAAGTTATGATGTATTATATTAATAAAGTGAAAATTATATAATTAATTAATTCTTTTTAACTGTGATATGCATCTGCAGAATTGAAATTTTTCCTGTAATAAATAACAAATAAAGATTTATGAGATTCTCTTTGGATGACAGGATTTATGAACATCAGCAACATAATATATATCAGACTTCTGCACTGCAAAGAAACAGATGGAAAAGCTTTTTAAATAAAATAAAATTTAGCATACAAATTTTTAACTGAAATCTAATCTTAATAGAGGAAAAATGAGCTTATTTGAAAAGTTTAAAGTTTTTTTTTTTAAATTCTAAACATTTCACCATGTTTTTTTTTCATCATTAGAATATACATATAACAAATTATGTTAATGAGAAATATTTTATATTTCAAAAAATTTCACAAACACTTTAATAAAATTTTTGAATTTATTCATCTGTAATACTGATTTTTTTTATATAAACTATTTTTTAAAATAATATAATGATATTTGAATTATGATATTTTCAAATTAAATACTGTATTTCGAAACATTTTAAATAATTAATTTATAAAATTAAAAATAATGGTGAGTTCAATTATTCACTGTTATTTATTTTTAATATTATATTTATATAAAGCTTTCATGTATTTACAAAACATTATCAATATATACATGTTATAGAACTGTTAATCAGAATCAATATTGAGAATTATAGAAAGAATTGAGCATTTTTCAGTAATTAGAATCAAGAGAAATTTATAACTATTTCCAATAGTGTTGTCACCTTTTCAAACCTGACCTGGATGGCAGGTCAGGTTTGTCAGGTTCGAACAGAAGTTTCTGACGCATGCACAATGTCATTTTACAATGCGAAGAATAACATGCTTAGATAACTTAGCCCGTAGACGTGTACGATCGTATATGCAGGAAAAAAAAAGGCTACACGTAAACAGACAAACATGGCCGAATTGCAGATGAGTTTCAGTGAGTGTGAGTTCTTTCTCTGTTAAAATAGTGTAAATTTGTAAAAATATTTGCAAGAACTTTGTTTCATCGTAATTTCACAATTTCTATGAAATTGCCGGACAAAATTAATAGTTTACCCGGACAGTGAGTCAATTCCCGGACTGTCCAGATGAAAACCGGATGGGTGGTAACACTAATTTCCAATCCTTAAAAGGATTCTTTAACATTTAATAACAAAATTAGTTTTTGTTTCAGGTAATAATGATCATAATTTAAACAATTCTATTTAACTATCAAATATTATAATTTAAAAAAAATTCCATTTTGTTTGCTAAAAGATTAGAATTAAGTTATTTTTCATTGCCAGTTGAGACATTATGCAAAATTAAACAAGTGTATTCTAAACCTGAAACTGTGGTAAAAAACAACAGTAATACAGACTATCAGAACTAATAAATAACCAGTATTGCCAGGTTTGGCATTTTTAAAGATTTTTTTTTGCACATGGAAAAATTTTGAAGTGCCAAACTCTGTTTGGGATTATTTTTGGCATAAATTAAATTCTCCATTAATGTGCTGTTAGCAGTAACAACAATTAGAAGTAGACTACAGTTCTGCCTAGACTGCTCTCAAAATTTTATTATTGAAATGCTCTTACCATTCTTAGCTTATTTAATGTCTCTATGTTTATTTTGATGTTGCATCTACGTCAAGTACTTTTAATTGTCCAATTCATTATACCAAACAAGAAATTGATGACATAATTGCTGCTGTGTTTTAAATAAAGTGAAGTTTCTTAATAAATTTGTTTAGTTTATGTACTGTTAAGTGTCATTGATTTCTAATGTTTTAATTCGGTTTATAGCATTTCAGGTAAAAAATGGCAACAGAATAAATTTATATTATTTTGCATATTTATGCAAACTGTTTGACATATTTGAATAAAAATAACTTAGTAACTCTACAAGTAAATATGCAGCTAATATTATTGTGTTGCTAGTTTTGAGATTATATACAACAATATTTTTGAAAAGAATTGGAATTGAGAATTGTATCAGAATCAAAACTTTTTGTGGAATTGGCATTGGTATTGAAACTGATAGAAATTTTAGTTTTGTTCCATTACTACTATATTGTGCTTTCCCTTTTCATTACTACTGTTTTATTTAGTAAAACTTTTTGAATTTATTTTTATTATTTTTCCATGTATTTTTTACATGCAGGAATATTTTATTATATGTATTTAGTCATTGCAGTATAGAATCTTTTATCATAATCTCATTTAAAATTAATTGCATCAAGTTTGTATATACTGTCATGATGTGATCTCATTTCACTTCCCTTCACTTTTCCATTCCATAATTATTTTCCTTCCATTTTGTTAAAGCCCACATATCTAATAATCATATTCTTTTAAAATATCTATACAGTTTTACATTGGTAATGAAGAAAGAAAATTACCAGATCCTGAAACGTAAAAAGCGTGATGTTAGGCTGGGTCCCATGACATAATATCAGAAGAGTTACTGATTTTAGTCAATTATTGTTGGTTTTCTGGTTTTCTGACATCACCAATGATGGATGCTATAAGCCAATGAACATTTTACTTATCTATATATGCTTGTTTACAAAATAATAATCTACAGCATTAGTGACAAAAACAGCTAATTATAGGTCTGAGTGTAGTTTTGTTTGCTTTACCTACCATATTCTTAACTTGAATAATTAGCAAAAATCATCATTTCCCTTTTATAACTGATCTGCAATACCACAGTCCTTGCATGTTGTATACTGTATATTTACCATTCTCTGACAGAATTACCAGTCTGGGCAATTGCAAATTGGGCTATTGTTTCTATAAATTGATATTAAAATTTTATTTTGTAACTTGTAGGTATACTTAATATTGGCTATTTTTGAATATAGTTATGAAACAATCCAAAAGTAGGACATTTTTCAAGACAGTTTTAAAATTGGGACAGTATATTAAAAAGCAGGACTGTCTCACCTAATGAAGGATGTCTGATCACTTTAGTAATGAGTGTGTATGATGAAAAAGTGGTTTTTGAACTGCATTTTTAAATGCAGTTCTAGAAAATTGATCTTATGAGACAAAAATAGATGATTGTTAGTGAAAAAATTGTTATGATGCATTGTTTTTATCTGATATACAATATGAGTAACCTTAGTAACAGGGCCGGATCATCGCATAGACAAATGAGACAAATGTCTAGGGCCCAGTTTTTAGAAGGGCTGGTCAAACTGTCTATTTTGAAAAGATTTGTAAATAAGATAGTTTACTTTTCTGTTGGCAACTGTATATAATAAACAAAAATATATTGCTTTTTATATGGTTATTGTGAATTCTAAAATCTAAAGAAAATGTGTTCTTAGTGGAAATGTCTAGGGACCGAAAGTGGGTTAATCCGGTCCTGCTTGGTAAACCTGGCACTAGAACTTAATATTTAAAGTGCTGACCCTTTATATATACCTTATGACCTATAAATATATCATATAAGGTTCATTTATTATCAATAATTATTTTTATGAAAAATAGATATTCCAATATATTAATAAATAATGTTAAGCATTCTAAGCTGTAAAAAGTTACAAATTTTAATATATTTTTTTAATATAGATCTGTAAATAAATCTGTAAAACTGTACAATATGTAATTTATAATCTTTAATGGTTAATCATGTTTTACATTCTGTATTTGTTTTAGTTATATTGTTTAACATTTTAATTTCAAATTTTATATTTATAACTTTATTTCAAAAATAGGTATGTCAAGGGTATTTTCTGTGGAACCTGAGCCTATGATTGTGGAGAAAGGAGGAAATGCCTATTTCTATTGCCAAATTCAAGCTGTTCCATCTGCAATTATAACTTGGCAGCTCAATAATAAAGATCTACCTCAGAATAGCAGCAGGTAAAAACATTGAAATTCATCTGAAAATTTAAATTTGTATCGAAAAATAGTGAATTTAAATTTTCAAAACAGTATTTATGATAAAATATTATTTTTTAATTCAGTAAATAAATATGTAAAGCATTCAATGCCATAATGTTGTAAATGCCAAAAACAAAAACTTTACAGGAGAGATATCCATTCACAAAAAAGGTGTTTTTTTTCTTCAAGTCTTGGAGGAATTCATTTCAATTTTACAATAAAATGGTAAAAAAACTCCCTATGTTACGAATTTTATGGAATAACAAAATGATGTAAACATAAGCCACCAGAAGGCATTGCATGCTTCATATATCATTATTTAATAAATTTATAAAGAGATAATAATATCTAAAATATATCTATGGATGACAGAAATGATTGATGAATTTGCTGTTTATTTGAAGTTTTATAGTATTTTTATCAATATTCATTATTATATATTTGATTATTATTTCTTACCTTTTCCAAATATTTTAACAGATTTATTTATTTTCTGGTATTGAATACATTAAATACATATATTTGCTGATATTCTCTTATTTTAATGATATGTTTATTTACTTGGAACATATTTTAATTGTATTATTATTTTTATGTTTAATATTGTTTAATTTTCAATCAAAAACAAATTGCTTTACTGGATTATATTATTTTACACATAAACATTCAAACAATTTTGGACTTATTCAGCTCATCCTTGGGGATCAAGAACAAGAACTTCAGAATATTTTTTTAAGATCATACATATCATCTCTAAATCCAATTTATAATTAATTCAACTAAATGATCTGCCAAATTATTGGACTATTAAATGGATAAATTAATAATTAGAAACTAATTAATTTGACCAGAGGTAAGTGTTATGCCACCATCTTGTGTTAATTTTAATAAATTATAATAAATTAATTTTTTTATTTAGAATTTCTAGAAGAAAAAATTTGACCCTGTACAGGACTTGAGCCTGTAATTCCTGCTTATGCAGACCTCCATCCAATCTTCTCTTCCAGAACTATTAATTTAGATATAACCATATTGGTTACTCACAATGCTGACTGGGAATGACTTTAGTGCCTATAATAGGTGACCATGGAGGAGTTATAGGTTGTGAGTGCTGAAGTCATCTCTTTGAGTGACCAATATGATTAAATCTAAATTAGTAGTTCTGGAAGTGAAGTGAGTGGAGGTCCGGATAGAATAACTAGCATTGCATCTGCACAGTAAATAGAAGTTGTGGGTTTGAATCCCATTTCAGGATGATTCTTTTCTTCCAGAAATTCTAAATTAAAAAATTAATTTATTACAATTATTAAAATTAACGTGAGATAGTGCATAACACCTACCTCTAGACAAATTAATTTATCCATATAATAGCCTGGTAATTTAGCAGATCATTTGATTTGAATTAAGAACACACCAAAATTTAGGATGTTTAAAAATATTATAAAGTTCTGGTTCTTGATTCCTGAAGATGAGCTGAAGAAGTCCAAAAGCACTGGGATGTTTGTGTGAAATAATATACTCTAATAAAGCTGTTGTTTTTGATTGAAGTTATGTTTTTCAAAAATTATAATTAATTTAACCATAAAATTTATAAAATTTGACATTAAATACCAGTAGAAAGTAATTCATAAATTATAGGCTAAAGTTAATTTTGTGAAATAATTTAAATATATAAGTATAGTAGTACAGTAAGACCCAGTTTAACGTGGGGGATGCATTCCTAGACAACAAAGCACTAAGCAAAACAACGTTAAACAAGGTAATTTTAACATAGAGTAAATAGGGATAGGGAAACATTTGACCAAAAATAAACAAATTTTACTTTAATTTTAAGTTATTTTTATATTAATTTGTATAATAATATATGCTAAATAACACATAAACATATTCACACAGAAATGTAAAGATAATTTTTTGTGATGAAGGTCCTGAAATTACATTTCTGAAATTACTTGTTCTTTTGCAATAAAGTTGTGAAGTTTCATTTGTTGCTTTTTTCTTTCCTTAAGCAAATGTCAGTAGCAGAAGATTGTATCCAAAATGCCTCATTTTGCTTTTGCTCTCCTTTCAAAATCTGGATCATTCGCTATAATTTGATCAATGATTTCAGTTATTGTTACCAAACTTTTACTAAGGAAATCTGTACAGAAATTTTTTGGGTTCTTAATTTTCAGAATCTCTATTTTCCAGTTTCACATGAATTCCATGTTCTGCCAATTCTTGAAGGTCGTTGTTGGTAAGGCTCTCACCAGAAACCTGCAGTAACCTCAATATCCCGCTCGTCTATATCTCCTAGTCCTGCTATATCGATTAGGCTGAGTTTGGTCAATCTAACAATACAGTGATAAGGCTCTTGTTGAGAATTTTTGGATACCTTCAGCCATAACTTCTTCCACACTTCGTTCGTGCATTTATCAGTTAATTCTTGCCAAGCAAAGTTGATATTTCCTATGGCATTTATGATGATATATTTTTTTCCAAAATTGCACCAAACAAACATACATTTAAAGAAAGTACACCTTTTTGCCACCTTTTGCTAATTGGTTTGTGTTCGCAAATAATCGTATTATATACGAATCAATGAAATGCTGTGATAATTTAAATCAGTGTAAATTTTGAGCTTTTTTTAGGCTTTGAGCAGACCACATTATATTGAATCAGCGTTAAGCAAGGCAGTGTAAAGTGGGGTCTTACTGTATTTAAAATAGATTTAAACTGAATAAATTTAGATTATGGTCATGTATTCTTCATTCTATATCTTAGAACTTTAGAAATTTCTCAAAAATAGCATCACATAGTCAGTCATCATCTATCTGGTTTAAACCAGATAGATGATGACTATATGATGCTTCATAATAGGTTAAGATGACAATTCAATTTATACATGAAATTTATTTATTTATTTAATTCAAATTTAAAGGCAATGTCACTAAGACAATAATTGCTACCCCCAGTGCAATGAACAATGAAGCAAATTTCATCATAAAATAAATCAATATACTGTATAACAATAACAAGTAGACCTAAATAAATAAATTTGATTAAAAGTAAATAGAGAAAAAGTATGAAATTAAGTAATTTAAAGTATCTTTTTACAGTAGGATTGCATATGTGGTATTCTAGATATAACATATTCTCAGTATTGTTGACAGATTTATAAAAGTGGTAGAAAAAAAGACTTGATATTAAGATGATATAATGTTAAGAATATATTAAGAAATAATTAAGAAAATATTAAGAAAATGACATAATATTAAGATGGCAAAGAGGAACTTGAAGGCAGGAAAACTAATGTTTACAGACTGAATTAGTAAGTTAATGTGATGTGAAGAGAACAATCCATTAAAAATCTTTATATGTATACAATTGATCAAAATCGGTTGTATGTAAAAAAGGTCAGGGAGATTTAAGGGATACATGCAACACCAGGGGAGTTAAAAAAGGACAAATGGGATAATTTGTTAAGTAAGAAGTATATTTTAGAAATTTTGGCATTGAGTTTTTTCAAAAGAGATGGAAATGAAGAAGTGCACACAGATATAGTGTAATTAATAGTGATATAACGAATATTCGGTTACTATTCGGTATTCGGCCTATTTTTCACTATTCAGCCGAATACTGAATACCTAAAAATAGGAGTAATAATTACAAAAACACAGTAAATTAATCACTTTGGTATTTAGATTTAACGTTGTTGGGTTAGTGTTGTTTGTTTATATTTATTTATAACTTGTAACATGCACAAAATAAAAAAGAAAATAATATTAGTCACATGTATTCACAATTTATAAGTACAAAGATCAGCACACGTACACGCCTATTGTTGGAGAATCCTCGCACATCTGAGGGTCTGACCCTGCCTATTCTTCTTTTTAAGCGCTCGTCTTTGCTCTGTGAAGGTTACGGATGTACGAGACAAATCGTTCCAACGAATATAAATTAAACAATAATTTATTATAATAGGGATTTACAGGTCTTTTAGAGATGCCCGTCAGAGACAAAACACGAATATACAATAGGTCTCCACTCTCGTCCAAAATCTTACAATTTTTAAGAATCACAATATATGGTCTACTCACTAACTTATAATTAACTNCATAATCAGATTATTTAAGCTATAAATTATTTTTTTAAATAAAAGATTTCTTAAAATTCAAACAGTAATAACTAAATAATTTAAATCTCATGTAGGAATTAAATTGTTTTAAAAAATTTTAAAACCCAGTATTACTAACAATTACTTTTATGTTATATTTTAAAAATTGTTTAAATATTCAATCATAATTGAAAAATGATAAGGGTTCATTCTTAAACAATGTGTGTGTCCCAGTTTACAGAAAGAAGAAGCATATGAAAAGGCCATGAAAACACTTATAGGGAGGGATGGGGAAAGTAAAAAACTTTGTGGTTATATAATTATTTTAATACATTATAAATATATTTAATAATATGATGAAATTTTTACAGTTAATCAATTAATTTAGCCAATTTTCTTGCAATAACAGTGATCTGTATAAGTGAAAATGCTTTTGCAATAATTTTAATTGTCTTTATTCAGTATGTGGGCTGTATAGAACACATGATATTTCAAAAAATTCAGTGAAACATTAATGCCTACATCAGTATATTGAAAATAATAAGAACAGAAAGAACAGCTAAAGTTTGAATTGAAGGTACAGCACATTGATAGTATGAGAAAAAGTGTAATTCATGGACATTCCAAGTGCAGCTTTTGTTACTAAACTTATTTCTTCTACTTTATTTTTGTTTCAATGACATTATGCAGCTTTTCCAAAAATGGGATATTGAAATTTCTACATAGTTTTTTGGGGTTGACTAGAGACCATATTTGATCATCAATGGGAGGTAAGAGGTTAAATTTTAACTAAAATAGGATACATGGTTTATGGAAAAACCTTAACTGATTTTAACAATGAATAATTATATGTTCTTCAATAATAAAATGACGATTGTCGTAATTTATTAATTTAGAATAAAATGGAATACAGTTCTGATAAATTCTGATAAGTGAGTTTTCTGAACAGTTAATAATAAGTTTTTATTGTTTTTACTTATTTACTGAAACTAGCAACATGTATAGCTGATAAAAAAGTTTATTTTCATATATCAGTAAAATTATTTTTAAAAAAATAAAAAATAGTAATTGAATATAATATTTAACTATATATATTTATATAACTTTAACTTATATACTGATATATATTTAACTTCAGCTTATAAAATGTAGAAATCATTTAATTTTTTTTATTTAGTGAAATCAAATTTTCTAGGAGAAAACTTTTTAATTCATTTTTTTTAAAATAATAATATATATTCCAATTTTTATTGCCTTCATATGCATAGATTTACTAAAATTTGTCCAACGGATGCATATAATTTGCCCACAGTCTGAAAGATATTAAATTTTAAGAATATAGAAGTTATGATGTATTATATTAATAAAGTGAAAATTATATAATTAATTAATTCTTTTTAACTGTGATATGCATCTGCAGAATTGAAATTTTTCCTGTAATAAATAACAAATAAAGATTTATGAGATTCTCTTTGGATGACAGGATTTATGAACATCAGCAACATAATATATATCAGACTTCTGCACTGCAAAGAAACAGATGGAAAAGCTTTTTAAATAAAATAAAATTTAGCATACAAATTTTTAACTGAAATCTAATCTTAATAGAGGAAAAATGAGCTTATTTGAAAAGTTTAAAGTTTTTTTTTTTAAATTCTAAACATTTCACCATGTTTTTTTTTCATCATTAGAATATACATATAACAAATTATGTTAATGAGAAATATTTTATATTTCAAAAAATTTCACAAACACTTTAATAAAATTTTTGAATTTATTCATCTGTAATACTGATTTTTTTTATATAAACTATTTTTTAAAATAATATAATGATATTTGAATTATGATATTTTCAAATTAAATACTGTATTTCGAAACATTTTAAATAATTAATTTATAAAATTAAAAATAATGGTGAGTTCAATTATTCACTGTTATTTATTTTTAATATTATATTTATATAAAGCTTTCATGTATTTACAAAACATTATCAATATATACATGTTATAGAACTGTTAATCAGAATCAATATTGAGAATTATAGAAAGAATTGAGCATTTTTCAGTAATTAGAATCAAGAGAAATTTATAACTATTTCCAATAGTGTTGTCACCTTTTCAAACCTGACCTGGATGGCAGGTCAGGTTTGTCAGGTTCGAACAGAAGTTTCTGACGCATGCACAATGTCATTTTACAATGCGAAGAATAACATGCTTAGATAACTTAGCCCGTAGACGTGTACGATCGTATATGCAGGAAAAAAAAAGGCTACACGTAAACAGACAAACATGGCCGAATTGCAGATGAGTTTCAGTGAGTGTGAGTTCTTTCTCTGTTAAAATAGTGTAAATTTGTAAAAATATTTGCAAGAACTTTGTTTCATCGTAATTTCACAATTTCTATGAAATTGCCGGACAAAATTAATAGTTTACCCGGACAGTGAGTCAATTCCCGGACTGTCCAGATGAAAACCGGATGGGTGGTAACACTAATTTCCAATCCTTAAAAGGATTCTTTAACATTTAATAACAAAATTAGTTTTTGTTTCAGGTAATAATGATCATAATTTAAACAATTCTATTTAACTATCAAATATTATAATTTAAAAAAAATTCCATTTTGTTTGCTAAAAGATTAGAATTAAGTTATTTTTCATTGCCAGTTGAGACATTATGCAAAATTAAACAAGTGTATTCTAAACCTGAAACTGTGGTAAAAAACAACAGTAATACAGACTATCAGAACTAATAAATAACCAGTATTGCCAGGTTTGGCATTTTTAAAGATTTTTTTTTGCACATGGAAAAATTTTGAAGTGCCAAACTCTGTTTGGGATTATTTTTGGCATAAATTAAATTCTCCATTAATGTGCTGTTAGCAGTAACAACAATTAGAAGTAGACTACAGTTCTGCCTAGACTGCTCTCAAAATTTTATTATTGAAATGCTCTTACCATTCTTAGCTTATTTAATGTCTCTATGTTTATTTTGATGTTGCATCTACGTCAAGTACTTTTAATTGTCCAATTCATTATACCAAACAAGAAATTGATGACATAATTGCTGCTGTGTTTTAAATAAAGTGAAGTTTCTTAATAAATTTGTTTAGTTTATGTACTGTTAAGTGTCATTGATTTCTAATGTTTTAATTCGGTTTATAGCATTTCAGGTAAAAAATGGCAACAGAATAAATTTATATTATTTTGCATATTTATGCAAACTGTTTGACATATTTGAATAAAAATAACTTAGTAACTCTACAAGTAAATATGCAGCTAATATTATTGTGTTGCTAGTTTTGAGATTATATACAACAATATTTTTGAAAAGAATTGGAATTGAGAATTGTATCAGAATCAAAACTTTTTGTGGAATTGGCATTGGTATTGAAACTGATAGAAATTTTAGTTTTGTTCCATTACTACTATATTGTGCTTTCCCTTTTCATTACTACTGTTTTATTTAGTAAAACTTTTTGAATTTATTTTTATTATTTTTCCATGTATTTTTTACATGCAGGAATATTTTATTATATGTATTTAGTCATTGCAGTATAGAATCTTTTATCATAATCTCATTTAAAATTAATTGCATCAAGTTTGTATATACTGTCATGATGTGATCTCATTTCACTTCCCTTCACTTTTCCATTCCATAATTATTTTCCTTCCATTTTGTTAAAGCCCACATATCTAATAATCATATTCTTTTAAAATATCTATACAGTTTTACATTGGTAATGAAGAAAGAAAATTACCAGATCCTGAAACGTAAAAAGCGTGATGTTAGGCTGGGTCCCATGACATAATATCAGAAGAGTTACTGATTTTAGTCAATTATTGTTGGTTTTCTGGTTTTCTGACATCACCAATGATGGATGCTATAAGCCAATGAACATTTTACTTATCTATATATGCTTGTTTACAAAATAATAATCTACAGCATTAGTGACAAAAACAGCTAATTATAGGTCTGAGTGTAGTTTTGTTTGCTTTACCTACCATATTCTTAACTTGAATAATTAGCAAAAATCATCATTTCCCTTTTATAACTGATCTGCAATACCACAGTCCTTGCATGTTGTATACTGTATATTTACCATTCTCTGACAGAATTACCAGTCTGGGCAATTGCAAATTGGGCTATTGTTTCTATAAATTGATATTAAAATTTTATTTTGTAACTTGTAGGTATACTTAATATTGGCTATTTTTGAATATAGTTATGAAACAATCCAAAAGTAGGACATTTTTCAAGACAGTTTTAAAATTGGGACAGTATATTAAAAAGCAGGACTGTCTCACCTAATGAAGGATGTCTGATCACTTTAGTAATGAGTGTGTATGATGAAAAAGTGGTTTTTGAACTGCATTTTTAAATGCAGTTCTAGAAAATTGATCTTATGAGACAAAAATAGATGATTGTTAGTGAAAAAATTGTTATGATGCATTGTTTTTATCTGATATACAATATGAGTAACCTTAGTAACAGGGCCGGATCATCGCATAGACAAATGAGACAAATGTCTAGGGCCCAGTTTTTAGAAGGGCTGGTCAAACTGTCTATTTTGAAAAGATTTGTAAATAAGATAGTTTACTTTTCTGTTGGCAACTGTATATAATAAACAAAAATATATTGCTTTTTATATGGTTATTGTGAATTCTAAAATCTAAAGAAAATGTGTTCTTAGTGGAAATGTCTTTTTAAGAATATAGAAGTTATGATGTATTATATTAATAAAGTGAAAATTATATAATTAATTAATTCTTTTTAACTGTGATATGCATCTGCAGAATTGAAATTTTTCCTGTAATAAATAACAAATAAAGATTTATGAGATTCTCTTTGGATGACAGGATTTATGAACATCAGCAACATAATATATATCAGACTTCTGCACTGCAAAGAAACAGATGGAAAAGCTTTTTAAATAAAATAAAATTTAGCATACAAATTTTTAACTGAAATCTAATCTTAATAGAGGAAAAATGAGCTTATTTGAAAAGTTTAAAGTTTTTTTTTTTAAATTCTAAACATTTCACCATGTTTTTTTTTCATCATTAGAATATACATATAACAAATTATGTTAATGAGAAATATTTTATATTTCAAAAAATTTCACAAACACTTTAATAAAATTTTTGAATTTATTCATCTGTAATACTGATTTTTTTTATATAAACTATTTTTTAAAATAATATAATGATATTTGAATTATGATATTTTCAAATTAAATACTGTATTTCGAAACATTTTAAATAATTAATTTATAAAATTAAAAATAATGGTGAGTTCAATTATTCACTGTTATTTATTTTTAATATTATATTTATATAAAGCTTTCATGTATTTACAAAACATTATCAATATATACATGTTATAGAACTGTTAATCAGAATCAATATTGAGAATTATAGAAAGAATTGAGCATTTTTCAGTAATTAGAATCAAGAGAAATTTATAACTATTTCCAATAGTGTTGTCACCTTTTCAAACCTGACCTGGATGGCAGGTCAGGTTTGTCAGGTTCGAACAGAAGTTTCTGACGCATGCACAATGTCATTTTACAATGCGAAGAATAACATGCTTAGATAACTTAGCCCGTAGACGTGTACGATCGTATATGCAGGAAAAAAAAAGGCTACACGTAAACAGACAAACATGGCCGAATTGCAGATGAGTTTCAGTGAGTGTGAGTTCTTTCTCTGTTAAAATAGTGTAAATTTGTAAAAATATTTGCAAGAACTTTGTTTCATCGTAATTTCACAATTTCTATGAAATTGCCGGACAAAATTAATAGTTTACCCGGACAGTGAGTCAATTCCCGGACTGTCCAGATGAAAACCGGATGGGTGGTAACACTAATTTCCAATCCTTAAAAGGATTCTTTAACATTTAATAACAAAATTAGTTTTTGTTTCAGGTAATAATGATCATAATTTAAACAATTCTATTTAACTATCAAATATTATAATTTAAAAAAAATTCCATTTTGTTTGCTAAAAGATTAGAATTAAGTTATTTTTCATTGCCAGTTGAGACATTATGCAAAATTAAACAAGTGTATTCTAAACCTGAAACTGTGGTAAAAAACAACAGTAATACAGACTATCAGAACTAATAAATAACCAGTATTGCCAGGTTTGGCATTTTTAAAGATTTTTTTTTGCACATGGAAAAATTTTGAAGTGCCAAACTCTGTTTGGGATTATTTTTGGCATAAATTAAATTCTCCATTAATGTGCTGTTAGCAGTAACAACAATTAGAAGTAGACTACAGTTCTGCCTAGACTGCTCTCAAAATTTTATTATTGAAATGCTCTTACCATTCTTAGCTTATTTAATGTCTCTATGTTTATTTTGATGTTGCATCTACGTCAAGTACTTTTAATTGTCCAATTCATTATACCAAACAAGAAATTGATGACATAATTGCTGCTGTGTTTTAAATAANTATAATTAACTTATATCTAACTTAATCTAATATTAAACTAATAAGAGGAAAGGGAAGGAAAGACAGAAAAGGTCTACCGGTAGTTAGCTCAGGAGGTCCTGATGGTGGTTTCCGAATATTGCGGGGGTTTTCTCGGCCGACTTTGGTATATTCAACATTCCTGGTATAAATCTTGGCACTTATTTTTCTTAGACTATTATCTTTCACCAATTAAGTCGCTAGTCCTCTTCTCTTCTCTCTGGACTGCGCTAAACTTCGCACATTGGGCTGGTTCTTTGTCTTAGGTCTGACTTAATGTCCCGACGAGATTTTCTTAACCCTTTCTCCTCGTCGTCCAGGCAAAAAGTGTCCTTCTCACCCCACGGGCAGGGCCGCACCCTGTTCACCTCGGTAAGCCACCAATCAGGACCCACGAAGTTCCCGCTCCTGATCGGGTGACCGGAAATGGTCATTAGCAGAAGAAGAAAGAAGGAAAAGAACAAAGAATCTTAAATCTAAATATTCTAACTAGGTATATACAAAATGGCGGACAGCCACAGCTCTTCCCTTTCTCTTTCCTCTATCGCTCTAATGCATGCATGCCTATGCATACATAATAATACACGCTCACGATACTTTCGATTCGTCACTTTTCCATCGTAGAGTTCCCATTTTACAATTACATGACTCGGCCTGGTGATAACGGAGAAAAGAGACAGATAGGACATTGTTATAAGTCACAGTTATGATTCACAGATTCGAGACAGCTTGGTAGCCCGAACAACCCCAGGCTTTCTCCCGTGCACGGTAAGCAACTTTCATTACAAGCATTTATCTTTCTGAAGTCTATGACAATTGTTTGGCATTGACGGCCGCAAATTTCGTGCCAATAAGCTGCCTCGACTTGTTTGATTATCGTATGTTATCAACTCAATTTCATATTTATTTTCACATTTTCACTTTGCTGTCCTTCTCTGTTCTTTTTCCGTTATTTACACGTGTAGGTCATTTCATTGTTATCCACATTTGATATCATCATTTATCACATACTTCCATGACACTCTTGTCTGTCCGCTACAACTGCCAAGAATTAACGTGATTGGCAAAGCGTAGTGACAACGGGCCAATAGAGAGCAGGATCCTTGTCATAATGCGGTTTGCGCGCCAATTTTCGTACGTGCGTTAATCAAGCCGAATAGTTTGGCCGAATATTCGGAATAGTATATTAGGCCTCGGGCCGAATATTCGGCCATGCTCCTGGCTGAATATTCGGTATTCGGCCTGAGGCCTAATATACTATTCGTTGCAACACTAGTAATTAATTAGAATTAATTAGATACTGAATGTTAGTGAAGAATATTGTGCTGAGAGTACTTTTTGATTAACTTATCAATATTCAGACTAAAGGTAAATTTAAGATAAAAGGTTATTTCTAGTTCTTGAACATTAGGAACAAGTTGTAAGTGCTGATTGTTTAGTTGGATGTTAATTAATATTGGAGGAGAATCTGACAAGACTGAATATCGTGACTTTGCTTTTCTTAAAATTTATATAAAGATTTAATATTTTATGAGATTTGTATAATTTATTTATAATATCTTAAAATATTGTTTGAATATGGACTGATGTGTTTGATAGTTAATCTTCAGGTCCTATATTTCAAAACAGAATGCATAAAGACCTTTGATTTAACTATCTCAAATACTCAATAACTCAAATGCATTTTAAAATTGGAGTGACACATCTAAAATATTAAAGTAATAGAGAAATGTAAAATATATGGTAAAATTACATTAAAATATTAATAATATTCAAGTGAGATTTTAACTCTGTTTTGCAATATGAGGTATTTAATATATTGGCATCTAGTTATGGTCAGAAACAAACTTATCAGTGTTCAGTGGATAAAGCCACTGAACACTGATAAGTTTGTTTCTGACCAATGGTTTGTCCATATGTCTGGGCTTTCTTTACATATCTAACCTTAATAGGAATCAGTTTTGTAGAACATAGTCCTCCTTGGCAGATTGCTCATATGTTGCATTGCCATATCCCATTTATTCAATTTTGTATGACTAATAAAACATTGTGTATCATAATGTGCCTATATAATATGAATGCCAGCATATTATTTTACAAGTACAGTAGAACCTCAATTATCTGGACTAATTGGGGATGTAGGTAGCCCAGATAAGGAAAAATTTGGATAATTGAAACAAATACTTTAATTTGTCTTTTAATGATAATAAAACATGTTTTCTTTTTGATGACATATTGGTAATATTAAAAGTAAATACTGTATTTAAACCGTGATCAAATTTTCAAGAAACAAATGTTCATATTGAATTTGGACTACTACTGACCAATGCTAACAGACTACCTATTGTTTAATTTAAAAGGCCATCTGGTAGCGCAAGAAGACGGATTTTATAAAATAAAAAGCAGTGGAAACTGCATTTTTATGAATAAAAATTTGACAAACTATTTATCGTTTTATGACGAATAAAATTTTTTCGTCGTGTTTGCGGCTTTTAAGTAATGCATAAACCTTTAAAACGCGAGGCCCTTTGGACTGCGAGGCATAGGCGGTGGCCCACGTTGCCCATGCCTTATGCCACCCTTGGTCATAGAAGTGATGTAATTTGAATATAAATTATTTATAAATATGTATGTCAAGTTATATTTTTATTATGACGCAAAATATATTTAAGAGTTTACGGCCACTGTGCTGGGTGAGACTTTGTAGAAACAAAAAAAGTTATGCATTCCATCATGTACATAAACAGTATCGTAATTCGGCAAGTGCAAATCAGCACATTCGTAAAATTTTTGTTTATTTTGAACAATCCGGATAATCGAAAATCTGGATAATAGAGGTTCTACTGTACATTTTAGTTAGTTTTTCTTTCATTTTACAAGTCAACAATATTAACCAAAAAAGAAAACTCTAGTGACAAATTATGATAAAGACCAAAGAAAATGGTGTCCCTCAAAGACAAAATTAAAGTATTAGATTGTTTTCAGGGATGTAATAAAACTTTTGATTACTCTTGTATTTTTTCTTATAGGGATAATGAATCTACCATGACATACATTAAAAGAAAAGAAACAGATTAAAAATGTGGTAGTAAAATTTGTTTTGTATGAAAACAAGTTTTTGTTTTCTAATCACATATTTTTTAAAAAAGTTTTAACTTATTTTTAATGGTGTTTTTTTCTTTCTGTATTTATGGTTTCCATATTCCTCAGGGACTTCCTCTTCTCTAAGGTCAACGATCGAACAATGCACCAAGAGATTCTTGAACTATTATACTTGATATGTTATAGCTCTGTATTCCAATTTAATGGGATTATTTACACGCAAAACAAAGGTGTTCCCATGAGAAGCCATGTATCTGGGGATCTTTGCGAAATGGTAGTCAGACTATTAGAAAACACCACTCTTCCTAGCTTCCTACCCAATATGCTATTCTATAAACGGTACATAGATGACATCATCACCCTTTGGAGGACAGAACCGAATCGCGAACAATTTGTTAATGTGAAGAATGACAATCCTTATGGTCTGTTAATTGAAGTAAAGCAACACAGTAACTCCAAAGTCCAATTCTTAGATATCGACATCACATTTGAAGGGCTGAACATACACACCTCGGTGTATTGTAAAACTAGTACCACCTCCATGTATATTCTGATAGGATCCTGTGATCCATTTCAGTACAAAGTAGCAGCCTTCAGGGCTTTAGTTAGGAGAGCTTTTATGCACTCCTCCTCTCTCCAGGCACTAACTTGGGAAATCAAACATATAAAAGAAATAGCAGTAGCCCATGGGTACACCAACCTTATACGTGGATTATGTAGAAGATATAGAAATAGCCAGGAAGTATACAACAATCCGATGGAGAGATGGATAAATAATTAACAAGAAAACACAGAAAGGATCCTCATCACATTTAATCCACATTTAAAATCATTGTACAGTATGATTGCCAAGAAATGTCAGGTCAGTATAGTGTACAGAAGATGCCAAAGCATTTTCCAAATACTATGTAATGGAAAAGATCCTCCGAACCCTGTCATACTACCGGGAATATACAACCATCCCACTCAGAGACCACAGATTCGACAGAGATATGGTTTATATTGGCTCCACCAAACGTACATTGGGGATAAGAATTAAATAACATAAGGCTGATGTACAACACAACAGATTTACAATGGCTCTCTCAACATATGCTAACAACCAGGACATCACGGCGGACTTTAACGCAATATATATTATCCACACTACCAACCACTTAGAATATCTCAAATTATTGGAGGCTATGGAAATATTCAGAGCAGGATGTAGCAACACATGCATCAATTTTAAACAGGAGATGGCCCTTTCAACAGCGTGGCAGATTCTGCTAGATAATAATATTTAAAAAATTTCCATCAACATCAATAAGAAGTGCATGTGTTTTACACAAAACATTGCTTGTTTCATTTAAATCTTTTGGAAGGTTTCCACGTGTGATGATTTGAATGGCAATCTTTTCAAAAGGAAATATTTGATTTGCAACGTCCAGCTTCTTTTTTTACACAAAAAGCCTGAAGAAGAGCCCAGAAGGACTTTGAAAATGTTAGCTATCATATTACATAACCACTCCAATTACCAGGTTTAACGTAAGTGTTATTTATTATTCCACATCCTTGTACCATACATCCAACTTGTACCATACATCCTTATCATTGGACCACTGTTAGAGAACTGATCAGACCCAAATGTGGTGCTTTAACCAATTGAACATGGTTTTTAAATTTTTTATCAAGTGACCTGGTGGTAGAACCTATGTAATAAAAATCACAGCCATTTTTGTTTAGTTGTATTGCATAAAATACCTGATTTATAGTGTAGCTCTATTTTATTTTTATCATAATGGAAGATATTTATCTTAATGGATAATCTTCTACACTTAAGTTAATATTGCATTGCTAAATTCTTTTGTCTATTTTTCTGATCAAAATAAATTATTTCCTTTATTTGATCTCTTGAAACAGATACTTTGATGATATGGACTATGACATTATCAGGAAATTCATGCTCTTTATCTACTTTTTCGATGTATCGCAGTTCTAATTTGCTGTCCATAACTAGAGTGGAATGAGTAAATGCTCTATTTGCCTAGGTTTTGAAGGTGACTAATTTGTGACCAATTATATTGTCAGACTTCCAGAGAATGAAGGATTTAATTGAAATAGGCTTTCTATAAATTTCTGCATTGAGGAGACCATCTGTTTTTGTTAATGTCATATAACGTCATATCTAAAAAGTTGATATTAGTGTAACCGTGACTCTTATAGAGATAGTATTCACAACTTTTAAGAAGTCCTATACTTTTCTTTCTGAATTATTAGCATATTGTTGATATATCATATGATGATCCTGTATTTCTTGGACTGTTACAGGAACAGACTTTATCCATACAAATAGTGATGAAGGTGAGTCTTGTCAGGCATGTTAAAACAACTTTCAACTTGTCTACATTTACAAAAACAAATGTATGTACTGTATATTGTCTGATAAAATATTTTAGGTTCAAAATTTCCTTATCAAATTTACTTGTGTATTTTATTTAAACATAATAATTTTATAATTTAATCATGTATTCTGAACCAATTATGGTGTGTTAATTAGTTCAGAATATGTGATGAACTATATCCCGGTATAGTGAGTGGTTGTTTAATAATTTAAATGCATTTTTTAAATAATTTACATAATGAAGATTAATTGTTTTTATATAATTTTAATAATTTATTTTGACTGTGGCAGAGAGTTTACTCTGGCTTCCAAATAGTTGATTTTTGATCTGTGGCTCCCTTGATATGTTCAGTGGTCCCTGGTTGAGAAACACTAATCTACGCCATTATTTATAAGATATTTTTTAAACATATAATTCATAGTTTATATATCAGAGATGATGTTACAGTAACATCATCCAGAAAGAACAAATTGCTTTTTCTTCTTCCTGTTAACATGTATATTTTCTTTTGACAGGGGCGCCGCTAGCAGTTTGAACGCCCGTGTGCAATACCGATTATGCCGCCCCCTGTTTAACTACGATTACCTACGCTGAGCTTGCCAGAAAGGCTCTTTAGTGTTGTCTCATAAGGGTGTGAAAAAAGAAAAGAAATACTTTACAAAGAAAATCTATTTATTATTACTAAGTTATTTTTGTTTACTTAAGTGTAAAACGATATAAATATTTATCTATAGAAATTGAACTTCTCTTGCCTTTATGTTTGCAAAATCTGCTATCAATTTTCGTGTATCCAAGCAGTTTAAGATTTCGTGTTCAATTGAAAATATAGCTAAATTACTTAATCTTTGCTGGTGCGTTGTTGATCTTAAATAGTTTTTTAAAATAATTTTAACTTTTAAAAGGACCTTTCACCAAATGCAACTGAAACCGGCAATGTAATTAATATTCTTAGTGCTATTGCTGTGTTTGGAAATGTTGAAATTAAGTCATTAGTAAAAAGATATTGTAATAAGGTTTGTGGATCATTAGACTGGTTTTCTGGAAAATGCAACTTTAAAGTATTGATTTCATTAAACAAATCAATATCGTCAATGTCTGTTTCACTACTCGAATCGTCTTTAAATTAAGCTTCAAATTTAAATTTTAACCAAGTTAAAATATCATTAATTATACTTAGACCCATGTCAGAAGAATTATTAACAAAATAATTGCAATTTGATATGCGATAGAACTGTTCGAATGCGTACAAGTGCAAATTGAGAAGGATGCTCTGTGGGGATACCCTAATTTCTCCAGTCCTGTCAACTTCTGTAATAGAGTATGACTATGAGTACTTGGCTTTCGGGTGCCGCCGGATGGTTCAACTTGCCTACACACGTTTCGCATTGCATCTTAATTCTGATAAATGCCGATAGAGGCGCTGTTAACGCTATAATATAGATAAATAAGATTATTGTAATTGCGCTCCGGTCGGATTTTTTTCTCTTTGCGAAGACATTTCTTATGCTATAAGTAGGGTGGGCATTGGGACAATGACTTTGAATATTACGTGACCGATCGCGCGATTTGCCGTCCCCCTGGACCTGCCGCCCACGTGCGGTGCACGCCTTGCACACCTGCTTACGGCGGGCCTGTCTTTTGATACATACAAATTAAAGAGAAGTCAGTGCAAACCAATAAGTTTTGTATAATTAGAATGCATGTTGTCATTGAGTTGGACAGATATGTCTCCAAATAACATAATAACAATTTAATTAGTGTAGCTATATAATAATTTCAAATTATATATGCATATGGAAGATCTAATCTTCTAGATCAGAGATCAAATAGCATAACTGGTTATGCACCTAACTAATTTGTAACAGAAGCAGATTTAAATCCTGTTTTAGGTCAAAGTTTCAAATTTAATTAATTAACTTTAAAATTAATTTCTAATTAACAATATTTATAAAAAATGGTGACAATGTTTACTTTTTAGACCAAATTATTTCAATAATTTAATCAAAAATAGCAAAATAATAGCCAGAAAAATTGGAGAATCATAATATAGTTTCTAATTTGTATCATTTCTTTTAAATTTAAATTTTATTTTTGAAAACCCACATGGAAAAGTTTATTTTAAATTTACATCACTTTGCCAATGGAGTGTCCTTATAGATCAATTTTTAATTTCATGTTTGAAAATCTTACAGAAAAGTTCAGTTTAAATATATACATCACTCCACTGATGAAATGTTCTTGTAGAAGACTTTTTACTTTTAATTAATTTATTCTGTATATGTTGGATTTGAAGGTACAGCTGCACTGCTTTATGAAGGCCCCTAAATGGGGCCAAACATTTGTGTAATTAACATTTGTGTAATTAATAAACTAAATGCTGGAGTAGGTACGGAGGTTTCTGTGAGTTATTAACTGTTGTCCCAGCTTTCGTAATTTATATATTAAAATTTTCTTGGTACGAACTAAATAACTGTTGATGATTTATTTGATGTTATTTACTACTGGAAAATGAGTTTAAATATTAATCTTGTTATGAGTATAATTAAATTGGACAAAACAACTACAGATGTGATCAATATATTATCTTTAGTATTTCATGCCTCAGTTGTAAATTATATGGGAGTAACACTCATATTGATAATATTTCAGACTTCAGCATTAGCAATACAGTTCTTATGAATAAAGTTTAGATTTTTCTTTTTCCTAGATAAGATATATTTGATCAAAATAATAAAATAATTTCATGTTAATTCACTCTTCAGTTCAATTTTATTATTAGATTAGTCAATTTATCATAATATGGATAGCAAAATTTATTACATAAATATTAGATGATAGATCAGTTTGAATTAGATTTAATCAGTTATGTTGATTTGCTGGTATACAACTTATAGAATCATAGCAGCTTAGATTTTGAGTAACAATATATAATCTAAAAGCTCATTAGCTTAATAAGCTTATTAGCAAAATCATTAGCTTAAGTGTGTTTATGCTTGTTATACAAAAATTGTATGAAGATTTATGCTAGGATTCTGAATGTGAATTTTTATTTTCCATTATTGCAATAGAGAGTGTACTATATTATTTTGTAACAGTGGCATATAGTATTCTTATATAATATATGCCACTATTGCTAATATTACTTTATATGATAGAAATACTTAAAGGGCAAATGATTAACTCCTCCACAAATTAACGGAAAAGTAATCTACAATAAAAGAAAGTGAAGATTTACAAAAATAATAGAAAGAAATAACATAGTATTAAAAGAACAATAAATATAAAGCAAAACAAGAAAAAATTTTAGCTATAAAATTTTTTGAGAAAAAATATAGCTATAAAAAATTTTTTCTCAAAAAATTTTTTATAGCTATTTATAGCAAAAAATTTTTACAAAATGTTTTAGATTTAATGAATCTACTACATCAGGGGTGAGCAATCTTTTTCTATGTAAGGGCTGCATTTAAAATTTTGAACTGATACGGGCCACATACAAGAGAAAAGAGGAAAAAATGCTGGTAATTCACAATTACTTTTTTATGTATAATAATAAATTAGCATAGGTATACTTAATTTAGCTTCTGGAACTGATTTAAACATAATACAGGTAGGCTTCCTACAACGTGGTAGATACGTTCCTTGAAAATACCACGTTGTGGGAAATCGCGTTATAGGAGACACCAACTCAATACAAACACTGGGATTCGGTTCTAAAAAGAGAAAAACTTGGCGTTTGAATGGCGTTTTTTGAATTTTTCAAACCAGCCATTGGTAGCCATGAATTTAACACTAGTTTCATCAGCTGACCAGTGGTGAAGCATAGTGGGGCCACACTTTTAAGGGGCGGCAAAATTTCACAATAAATAATAATAATATCTTGTAAAAATTTGAACCATTTCATTTCATATTTTTGTTGTACCTATGATTCGGACCGATTGAAATGAGCATGGAATTGTTCATTATTTATTCTGTGACGAAACTGAATTTTAGTCTTTTAAATTGAGATACCTAAATAAGGGGGCAGCGAAATTTTCCTCCGCCCCGGGCGGCTGACACCCATGCTACGCCACTGCAGCTGATGGCTGTCCCATTTGTTTTAAATAATTGAATATTTTTAAGGCTTTGTGTTTAAGTGCAGTTTTATTTAAAAGCAACCGTTTCTTGTTCATATCTTCTACCCATAATATTAGCACTTGTTCAATTTTTTACATTATAGGTGCTCTCGGACTAGCAACATTTTTCGCAAGAATAAAATATCCGGATGCGACCAAATTTCTAATCTTTTCTTACAATTGCTTAATCGACCGAATAGTCAACTCATTTAAATTAAAATGCCTACTAATATCAGCTATCCGCTCTTGATTTTTAATTTGATCCAAAATTTCTATTTTTGAAGAGTTATAAATTTCCTTTTTAACAACTGTCCTTTCTTTTCATTTGGCATTGTTATGGCTAACATTTTTTCAATCAGTTTTGTGGGCAGTAAAAATCTCAAAAAATAACTTTTCTTCACTATTTTGTTAAAAATATACACCCAATAGAAGTTTATACTGTGTTTTGGACCAATTTTGCTGTCCCCACTTATTGAAACAGTATAAATGATGGAAAATTTAGTGATATATTTGAGTGTTTACGGTAACTGATGCACATCTGTCTAGAAACTGATCTTCCCCTGAAACTTTCAAGTGAATAACATGCCAACGTCGACAAACGTGAAAGATAATTCATTTTTAAATACCGTAAACCGCGTTGTAAAAGTACCGTGTTGTAAGAAAATTACCACATTTTTCCAATCGTGTTGGAGCGAAAACACATTGTAAAGGTACTGCGTTGTAGGAGGCCTACCTGTATATCAAAAATATTTGGTTAAATATTAGTCACTGCTAGTTTTAAATTAGTTTTGATTTGAGTTTGTTAGCCAGTTTCTCATTTTAATTTTTACTAAATTCATTGCGGGGAAAACTATTCACATATTTATAAGTTGTAGAAAATAACATTTGAATTTTTGCTGCATGCTTCTGACAGCCTTATGGGAAATATCTATGGAAATGGAATACAAGATAAGTTATGATTACAGTGCATTCTTACCAATCTGAACTAAATTATTGCATGAAGTTGTTCATATTAGTGGAGTTATGTATAAAGAAAAAAGTCAAACAGGATTACTGACAAATACACACATTTAAAAATATTTTACACTGTATTTAATCCATATATTTACATTACATTAAAAATATAGCATATACTCATTTTATAAATTCATTATGCTTTTAAAAAATTAACACTAGTCAGTAATGAATTCATTTTGTCAGATATTTTTATGTTTTTAGTGATTGACATCATGGTTAAATCCAAAATCAAGGCCAGAAAATTCCTATCAAGTACCAGTTTTTTGGTATTGAAATATGTTTATCCAATATCATATTGCAAGAGAAATAAAATCACAAAGGCAATGAATGATATTTACAATTTCATTTGTGTGGTTTTTGATATAAAATTAACATATTTCTTTTATTTCTGTCACAGTGATACTGAAAATACATAGTTACAATATTTACAAGTGTATTAGAATATTCATACATCAAATTAAACCAGAATTAATGAATTTTGTACTGTATGGACATAACATTCTTTCTTTCAACGTGTTTATTTTATTTAGTTTGTGTCAAATTTTAAGGTTTGGATTCAAAAATAGTATGTTCAAAATATTTATATTTCTAACAAAATTCACATATAATTGTATTCTACATGCAGGGCTGCTGAAAGGAAGATGGGGATTTTTTTGTGTCTGGAGAAAATCTCTAGACACTGAAAAAATAGGGGCCTATAGTAATTCCTACCATTATAAATTTACTAACAGAAAATAAAATCTTTAAGACTTCTACGTATTTATTAATAAACATTCTATGTATTTTGTTTGTTCAAAAAACAAAAGGCTAAAGGGATCTCTAGGAGGCAAAAGAAACCTGCTCTACTCAGGCTCGATATAAGCTCTTGACAGCTCTGTCTGCATGTAATTGTTTAATATGATTATTGCAATTTTGCAAAATTTCCTTAAGTGATAGCAATAATTTTTGGAATTTAGAATTTAGAATTTTTGGATTGTACAACTTTATGTTAAATTACTTTACTAGTTCAAGCAATGATCCCAATGTTTCAGTCTCCAAAGTAGTGTAATCTTTGATTTTTTTTTTGTTTTTGACTGGAACATTTTGCTAAAAAGTAAATGAAAATTGATTCAAAGAAGCAGAATTCAGATTAGCAAGTGCACTGTATTCTGAGTCATACATGTTTTTGTAGGAGTGGATTCATAGATGCACCCAATCTGATAAAAAATATTACTATTAAATTATTCATAGAAAGAATTAGATCAAAGTATTTTTCCTATTTATTATTTTTATCAATTTATGATTTATACTTAACTAAAAAAATATCATTTTATTATTTTCAAATGATATCAGTTGATATTGCTGAAGTGGTTTTTGGAGAGTTTCAAATAATAAATGATATCTCATTATTTGGTTATCTGTTGTTGAAATAATTTCAAATGACCAAATAATAACAAGTGATATTATTTTATATTGTCGCGGGAACAAACGGCAATCAGTCGTTAGAAACACAAAGGGATTTATTAACTCAGGCAATGTACAACTCCTGCAGCTTGCAGTAGGAGAACAAGAAGCCCTCTCAGCCTGAGAGCTGGCTGTTATATCCTACAGAGACATGGTAGAAACATGGTAATTGGTTGGTATTTACATAAGTTCTCAGACCGGGAGAACGTACCCACACAAAAAAAAAACTTGCATCAATGAGGGTTGAACTGGCGACCTCTGCTCGATAGGCCAAGCCGCTAACCTCTACCCCATGAATGACACGGTGGGAAGAGCAAGCCGCGGCATTATCAACTGATGAAATGATTTAAAATGACAAAATGACATTAAGTGATGTAAGTTGGTATCAATTGAAGAGATGATGTCACTTATAAAATGAATTTTTTGGACAATTTCATATGACTGATATCAATTGTCAATTGAGAAAACAATTTTAAGTGATCAGCTGATATCAAATGATGCATTAAAAACTACTTTGCAAATTAATTTGATAAATTTGTAATATAAAGTAATATAAAATCAAATAATACACTCTATTATTGATAAACATAACTTTGTCAAAGATACCATTTGATGCGACTCATTGAATGATGTCAATTGATATATATAAGAGATACTTGTTACTTCGAAAGTCAAAGGACGAATAAGCAACTTTAAATTATTGAGTTTCGAATTATCTGAAATTTATTTTATGGGGTTATGTATAAAGGAAAAAAAGTCAAACGGGATCACAGACAATTCATTTTTATCTTAGATTTTGTTTTTTTCCCTTAAAATTAGCTTTATTAAGACAGCTGCTTAATCATGCCATGTAACTTATGTAATTTATTAAGCAAATGTAATATTGCTGTTTCCAGAAAACTATTTTTATTAATTAATAATAATATAAATAAACTGCATGCATACAGTTAGGTAAACAGCATGTATCTGATGAGAACCTTACAGGTTACCAGATAGGTTTTAAAAAAATGTAAAGCAGAATTCCTTGAAATGTAAATTATTTTTGAAGTGCCCAGAAAGTGGTAAGTCACCCAAATGTAGTAGCCTAGAGCCCTACAAATATCTCATTCTGTTAATTGTAGCCAAATCTTGCAATTCCAAAAACCAGCCATTTCTTATGAGATAAGTGAATAAAGAATAGTCCATGTGTAAGATGACACCCAAAAATGTGATACTGTAAAAGCAAAGCCATATTGACAAGATTACAGTTTTTAGTCTATTATTCTCTTATAGCATGGAGGCACTTTGATTTAAACGAACAAGTTAACATACTCTTATCACAGTTCAGACAGAATTATCCTTCAAATTTTGAAGTAGTTGTGTTTCAAACTAACCAAATTCCTTAACATGTAAATATCTATATTTCCAGCTGGGACAGAAGTACAGTTATGAACTTGGATTCTGAACCATCTGAGTAAGAATTAATGACGATTTCCTGTATGTATTCACAGTGAATATCAATTATATTTTCAATAACTAGTTTTTGTCTTTATTGTTTATTTTTTATCTTAGATTTTGTTTTTTCCCTTAAAATTTGCTTTATTGAGACAGCTGCTTAATCAGAACAAATTAGTCAGGTCCTGAGGTGTCCAGTGGCATGTTATACCTTCATGGGCCTCTGGCAAATTTGAATTAGAGAGCCTGATATACAGTGTTGATTTCAGACATTTTTCTTTGGGGATTTTTTGGGAAGAATCCCCAATATCTTCTTGTATTCAACACTCCCCATACAAAAAACAAAAAAACTAAAGAACAATTTTAAATAAAATTTCATGAAAAACAAAACAAAACAAAATTAGATATATGACATTTATGAATAATTAAATGCAATCCACAAGAAAAATTCATAAATAATACACTTAGCCTAATTGAATTAGTACGTACATAGTTTTATTTCATCAAATAATAAACAAAATTAATTAAACAAGAATCAGAATAATATATATTTATAAATTAAAAAGAACAATTCTTAACAAAACATAAAAAATAAAAAAAAATTGCAATTACAATGAAAATTTAAAGAAAAATTACAAGACAAATTGTAGAGAGGAATAAACTAAATATTTATATCTTCACTTTTTGTGCTTTTTGAGCTAAGAAATTGTCAATCAGTTCATTCTAATCAATCCTGTTTGAAATGTCATTCTTGATGTATAATATTGCCTTGTCTAATTGACTTTATTTTTGGATTTATAATGTATAATTTATTACTTTGTACTTTTAATCATTTAATCATTTTTTTATAATTAAGTAAAACAATAACTGAATATACAAGGAAAAATAAAAATCCAACATTAGCAATATACAACCTTCCTGAACTACAGAAAATAAAATTAAAGGAAATCACTTTTTTAATTTGTTTAAATTTATTGTACTGTACCATATCAATGAAAGTGCCTGCAATTTTTACTAAATTAAGTGTTAAAATTAAAATAAAATAAATATTCCAATAACAAAATGAAACACCTAAATACTTAGTATCTACCTCAAATATTTTTGTTCTTTCTATTTATTCAAAAACATGTGTAACTTATACACTTAAGAATTGATACACTTGTAAATTGACATCAGCAATTAGCCATATTATTTTCTGTTTGCTCTGCATCAGTGTGCCCTGCACCTGCATCACATTAGCAATCTAGGGTCCCTAGTTATGGTGCCAAATTTAAATATTGATGTTCTTACTACAGTAATGAGTTTATAAAAGATTGGTTTGGGCTTGCTGTTGATGAGAACTCCAGGCAATTGCCCTTTTTGACCACAGGATAATACGCCACTGGATGTATCTCAATTAAGTAGAATTGAGACACATCCAGTACTGACTTTTCTACATCATTCTAATTTTACTAATACTGTGTATCATTGAATGTTCAAAACATTTTTCTTTTTTTTTAATTGTTTATTGTATGGAAATAAATTACATATCCATAATCAATTACAATTTTGGATTAAAAAATTTAAAATAAATTATTTATATAAAACAACAAATTATTTTAGTTTAACTTATTTATATTAAAAAATAATTTTTAAACCTACAAACAAAACACTTGTGAAAACCCATTTCATTTAGAAAAAAGAAAATGTATTTTAAAAATTTAATAGATTATGTTTTTTAATACTTCAATATCACATGATTAATTTTACTTTATAGAGGAAAGCTGAAATTTGAAAGATTTATTATATTCAATGTTTGCTTATTTCTAGCATTTGACAAATAAAATAATATTTGCTAAAGATACAGGATTGTTTTGTATGAGATTGTCAATGTTATTCCTTATGTACATTACTAATATAAAAGCCATCACGCACATGCATATGTGCGTGAGTGCGTGAATTCCTTATAACTCCTGCAATTTTTGTCTAATCTAGATGAAATTTTGGTTATATTTGTTTCATGTTCTGATGGAAAGAATAGACTGCTTATTTTGTGGAAATATTAGCTATAGAATAAACGTTTTATCGATTTTGGATCAGTGGTCGCACTTACGTTGCAGTGATGTCAGTGACCATGTGATGTTCATGCTTGATGAGGAAATATCCCTTAAGTTGCATTTTAAAATATTTTGGAAAATAGTGTATTTTAAACTTAATTTATTAAGTTTAAAAAAAAGATAGCCTTATCGTGTCACTTCTATAACAAATTAAAAAAAAAATCTTTCCATAGTGCACGTGACATTCTATTATCCAATCCGAAGTAACAATCTAATGAGCTCATTATTTAGAAAGTGTTATTGCTCATCTAACTAACGTACATACAATTCATCTTTGTTTTATCAACTTGGAATTAAGAAATGGCTTTATCAAGGGCTACAGAAACAGCATCACAATGTTGATCATCAAAACAATATTACAGTGTTTATTACTAAAGGAAGACATTAAGGATATCTTTTAAAAGATAATAGTGTGTTTACTCAGAATGTAGTGTATAAAGAAATTTTATAAAGATTTTAATATTGTTTTAATATAAAGGCCTAAATCTGTTTGTGTAAGTGACTTAATTCCTATAATTCCTATTGTATTTGTCCACTCCAGGTGAAATTTTGTTTTGTTGCTCTTTGTTATAACAGATAGTATAAACTACTCAATCAGTAGAAATATTAGCAACTCTTGATTTTCTTGAAATCTCTACTCTTCTCAATTCTTCAATCTCTACATTTTCATAAAAAGTATTCCATCATGCTTGTCAGGGGAATTTCTAGTGGCATTATAATGTTAAATATTTATTTATATCAATTGAAATAAAAATAAAAATACATATTTTAAATATCTATTCATAGATACACAATTCAAATATTTATTCATCACTAGAGGCAGTTCTATACAAAGGTAAAAGAAGCAATGCTTAAAGCCTTATGCTTGAAGGGACCTTACAAATTTGGTAATACATCTTAATAGTTAAATTATCAAATTAATAATTACTGCAAATATAATTGTACCAGTATCTGTTGCATCTGCAGAACAATCACTTTCAAAGTTAAAATTGATTTAAGAACTACCTCCAATTGACAATGTGTCAAAAGAATCTTTTTTCACTTTTGATCTGGTTCATTGAAAGAGATATTACTGTAAAACTAGAATTTTCTACACTGTATTTGATGAATTCATCATTGCTAAAAGCAGGAGAGCAGTTTTGTAGATGAATTTCTATACATCTAATTGAATTTTGCAATTCATTGTAAAATGATTATACACATTTTTATTACTTTTAAATGTGTTCTACTGCCTGTTTCTATATTAAAATTGTTCATATTTTTGTAGACCTAAATAAATGCACCTTCTATCTCCATCACACTTTTAATGAATCTCAAAAATAAATTTTGCTTAGAGTTTCACAAATTCTAGGGCTGTCTCTGTTTATCACATTTAATGTTTTGTGTCAAAATGTGAAATGAATTGTGTCATTTATCTACAGATAGTTAGTGTAAAATAATTTATGTAATTTTTAATTTTTAACTGTAAAAGATCAAAGTATTGTTTTGAATAATAAAATATAATTGATAAAAATAATAATTGTGAAAATTTAAAGTAGTTGTCTGTTCAAATAATTTAAATATAATTTAAATATTTTATAAAAAGGAGATAAGTTTCTTCCCAGTAACAAGACTTGCCTTTATTACAATAAACATTTATATTATTATTTAAATATTTTTGCTGTTTTAAAAATTAATTATAATTTAACAAAATGTTGTGCAGATATATTCATTATATATTTTAAAATAAAGATGATTTATAATGTATCTAATACTATGAAAAATTATAGATGATATTAAAAGTTACATAATAAATATTTTATTTAATAAAAAAGTGAATACACAAATATTTAATTTAGTTATAATATGCTGATTAGAAGGTTTCAATGGCATAAATACTTTTTTATAATTATGCAATATGTAATTGAAGCATTTCAGATTTAAATGTATAATTTTCATGGAAAACTATTAGTGAAACTGTCATTTCAAAATGCCGCTTCATATGGGTAGGATTTTAATGCATTTAATAAATTCAATTTTTCTTATTTAAATTCAAATTACATAGTTGTTGCATCACTTGTAATTTATTCAAATTGATAGATAGCATTAAATTTGATACTATGTTTTCTACTGTAAATTACACTGCTAAATTATGAAAGATGGAAAAGGTAACTGTTGAATAGGAAACTGCAAAATTAACTCAATATCCAGTTGGAAGAATTAATCTGACATGACAATTTCCAAAGTAAGTTGAAATTGAATGATCACTGTCTATAAATATGATTGCTTGTGAGACACATCAGATGTGGTGTAATATTTTCCATAGGAAGAGGAAATTTTTCAATAAATTATGAATAAAAATAAAAAAGAATAGTCAAAATATGTTAGGAAACTAATTTATTACTGTAAAATAATGTTTGTTCTATTTGTGTGTTTTTAATCATTAAGTTTTTGTAGTTTTGTTTTATTTCATTAGTTTAGAAACTAAATTTTTACATGACTGATCTTTTATAATTTAATATAATAATATCTAACATTCTAATTTAATATTATTCAATTTGATTACAGTTATTGGTATTTACATATTACAATTTACATAAATTATAAAAATTATTAGACTAAGTATTTTTTTAATGAGATCTTATTTCAAGGAAAATTAAAATATAGTGTAAATAATGAAATTATGTTTTGCAAACAAAATAGAAATAACTGTGAGAATTAAATGTGAACTTTTTGTTGTGCTCTGTTATATGAATTATTGTTCTAGTTTGTATATTTGCATAATTATGAAAATATGTTATTTTGCATACAACTTCATTTAGTAATAGTGGCAACTTTATTCAATTTAAAGGCATAATTTCTAAACATGGTTAAAAGATCTAAACAAATTATTTAAATGAATAATTGAATTATATTTGCAAATAAATAATATTTTAAAATTTTCTCATAACTATTTTATGTTTAATATTTATTACATTGTTCATATTGTTGAATGTAATCATATATTCAACAATCTGTTATTCTGATCAGACTTTATAAGGACTTTTATTACATTATAAATAGTAAGAACTTTCGATACATATTCTTTGTTGTAGGAAGTTTGGTCAATTTTAATCAAATTTATAAATCTTTTCTCAATTTAGTTGAAAGAGTAAAACATTTGAATTAAATGTCTGTGGATGTATTTTATAATACATTTTTTGTACTATTTATGATACCATTTGCATATTTAAAACTTTACTAAAATAAAATCTTTTACTATCTTAGAAAATTTGTTTTGTTTACAATTGCATATATTGAATAATAGGCATATATAATTATGATATACAGTACAATATAATATATGTAATAATATTATTTTATATTATATGTTAAATGTATCAGANTTTTTTTGTTTTTGACTGGAACATTTTGCTAAAAAGTAAATGAAAATTGATTCAAAGAAGCAGAATTCAGATTAGCAAGTGCACTGTATTCTGAGTCATACATGTTTTTGTAGGAGTGGATTCATAGATGCACCCAATCTGATAAAAAATATTACTATTAAATTATTCATAGAAAGAATTAGATCAAAGTATTTTTCCTATTTATTATTTTTATCAATTTATGATTTATACTTAACTAAAAAAATATCATTTTATTATTTTCAAATGATATCAGTTGATATTGCTGAAGTGGTTTTTGGAGAGTTTCAAATAATAAATGATATCTCATTATTTGGTTATCTGTTGTTGAAATAATTTCAAATGACCAAATAATAACAAGTGATATTATTTTATATTATATGTTAAATGTATCAGAATTTCATTTTAATAAAATATAATTGCGTTATATTTTATTAAGAAATTATTGGAGAATTGACTTTTGATACAAATTAGTTAAACTAAGAAACAACAGTTACCATCCTTCCATTGTGATTTTGATTTAATTATGTAGTGTCGAAAATTTTAGTTTAAAGTTTAATTCAGACAACTCATACTATATACATAAGTCTTTTTCTGCTTTCTTTATGTCTTACAGCAACCTTTTATTTTCATTTCATCTTCATAACTTTTTCAAGGGTGGTAGAAAATTCTTATAATTTATTCTATAATGAATTTCATAATAAAAATACTCAGTGTATGCTGTAACAGTCAGATTTACTCCTGCATTGAAAGGTTAACCTAACCTATATTATACAATAGTCTTATACAGAAATGATATTATGATTGTGTTTTTGCAAATGGTGAAAACAGTTTGTGTATATCATTTCTGTACAATACAAAGTATAAAGTATACTACTTTCTGTACAAAGTATTTCTGTACAAAGTATAATACTCAAGTAAAAATCTTAACTTTTAATACATTAATTCCTTAAATCTTTCACAAAAATTTAAAATTCATGATTTGTTTGGTTTACAGTTCTAATATATTGTATTATAAATCAAAGTTATATACTATTTAATATACATAATATAAAATAACAATAGAATATTATTATTTTTTCTTTTAATATATACTGTGTTCAAGAGCAAAAAATTTATCATAAAACTTTTAATTTTAAGAAACTTACTTTATTTAAGTAAGAATATAAAATAATTTTCATTATTTAAGATAATGTTCTTATTGTCATATGTTATGATTAATCTTGTAGAAAAAGATTTATTTTTGGAAGCATACCATACTTAAAAATTAATCATATTAATGAAAAGTTATCATTATGGCTTAATTATTGAATATTAATTTAAATAAAATCAACAAAATAATTTTTCCATTTTGTTTTTTAATTTTTTATGCAGACATTTGTTGCTACCCTCAGGAGCAATACAGATAATTGGTGTGACTGAAACAGATGCTGGCAATTATCGCTGTGTTGCTGCAAATGTTGCACGAGTACGATATAGTAATGAAGCTTTACTTACAGTGTCCACAGGTAAGATGACAAAATAAAATTTGTTATAATATTCATATAATTAACTAAAATATTAAACAAATCCAATAAATTTATTTGAATATTCTGTACAAAATAATAGACAAACAATATTTAGTTATAATATTTATAGCATATTTAACTAATTTATCAATTTTTTTTCATAAACTAATAAGTGATTGATTAAAATTAAAACATACTATATCAAGATATTCAAATTTTAGATGCCAAGATACCAGAAGTTCCTTATTTCCTAAGTCCACCCTTCCAACAAGTAACAGTATTGACAAAAGAAGATGCAGTATTGGAATGTATGGTGAATGGTTATTTTTCACCAGAAATTAAATGGATAAGAGGAGAAGGTTAAAATTATTTATCATTTTATTGTATATTATTTGTTTTACATTTATTGTCATTAAATTTGATTATTATATTGAAATATATAAGGTTTGTCCAAATGAAAAGTGGACACACATCAGAACTGGCAAACATTTATTGGAAATCTAAAAGAAATTTCCATGTTTGTTTAGGCAAAGTTCCTAGTGTCTCACAAGCAGATTGATGCCCTTGCATAGAATTCTGGTGGCTGCTGGTAAAAAAATTCTTCGGCCCTATCTTTCACCTCATTGTCTGACCTGAATCTTTATCCTTGTGTAGCTTTCTTGAGAGGTCTGAAAATGTGAAAGTTGTAGTGCAAGTTGTAACTTGTCTGTTTCTTCTGATTATGTCGTCCACAGTAGCAATTGATGTAGTGAATATTACAGTGTGTGCCAGACCTGGTTTTGGTTTATCTTGAATTGACTTGCGGCTTTCTCTGTAACTCTTGCACCAATTATTTATTGCTATTTTTCCTAAACAATGTTTACCATAAACATGCTTCATTCCTTTATAGATGTTGGCACTCCTATTCTCTTCAGTCACTAAAAACTGAACTACTACCCATTGTTCATTTCTGGATGCTTCTATTGTAACTAACTTAACATTAATCTGTCAATTACTGGAGATAAAATCAGTTTTGCCAATACTTTATTGGCAATAATTGGTAGGCCACCTTACAAGCAGGTAAGCTTGTAAGGTGGCCTACCAATTGCTACTTTGCATGATGAAAAAAGACGTGTCCACTTTTCAATTGGGCAATTCTTATATATATAATCTGATAGTTTTTTCAATTTGTTTTGATATAACTGAACAGGTTTAACTGTAGAAGGAAGATTGATATATTGGAAATTCAAAGAAATAATAATTTATCAAATTTAAAAGAAATCAAAAATCAGAGTTATTAAAATTAAAAACACAATGATAATTTGTATACATTATAATTAATGTATGCCTTAAAGTTGTTTTTGCTTAGGTAAATATGCAATAATTAAGAAATGTTTAGAAGTTAATGTTTATTTTCATTATAAAAATGAAAATAAAATACAAAAGAATAGTTTAATGAATACTTTTTTAATAATAAATTGTTTTTTTTTTAATATACAGTACATTATAATATAAAATATTTATGCCTATAAATTATAAATCAAAATGTAGTGTATTAAATCTTTCATATTTTCTACTGTTGATTGCCAACAGATTTATGTCAATTTACCAAATCAATATTGATATTATATATAAAATTAAGAAATCCATTTTGGCATTATGTTATTTAAAGAAAACTATTGATTTTAAAATATCAATATTAAATAAAAATGTCTTGTAAATCACTGTGTAATTTATTAAATGCATTTTAACTAAATGATAAAAAATCTATTTATATTTTAATAAAACTTAAAATGTTAGCTTATATTAATGAAAGGGTCATATAAAGAAGAGTATAATTATCATTTCAGTTATGAATTAAGCAAGCTATATTATAAAATGGTTTTTGACTGTTGATTGCCGTTATAGAAAATATAAACTTTGTAAATCATTGAAACAGATAATGTTCAAATGTTACACAAGATTGTGTTTTCTACAATGGCAGTCAATAACAAAAAATTATATCAACTTTTTAAATCTCAAGTTAGTTTTTGATATTAAAGCAACAGATATTTTTCTTACAAAATAAAATTTTATCATTATAATTAGACAATTTATTATTATTATATTAAGAATTTAGGTTACTTTTAATTGTCATCGAATTAGCACATCTTTCATTATGTTTTAATCTAAAAAATCTAGTTTAACAACTATTTAGTATACAGGTAACCCTTGTATAACATGGGAGTTATGTTCCAAAAAATTGCCGTGTTATGTGAATCTGTGTTATACGAAACAAAGAACTAGTGTGAAAAGAGGGGTTAGGTTCCAAAAATTAAAAAAACATGCTGTTAAATCCTTATTTAAATCAGATTTATTATTTATTTTTTTCATAGGTAAAATACTTATTTATTATTTAAGTAAATATTTTACCAGAGGATTATTCATCCTATATGATGATCTCAGCATGAGCATCATCAACTGGTAACAGTTTTTGGGTGTATTCATTAATAGTGGTTGCTCTGCAACGGGAGTGCACTGCTGTTTGTAGGCATTTAGAAACAATGGTGGCGACACCCGCACTATTGATAGTATCGTGATGGAGGAATCTATAATTCTAAAATGAGCTTTTAGAGGCAAAAGAAGGGTCCCAATTGTAAAATTTAACCATTAAATGGATTATTTGTTGAAAGAGCATTCAAAATAGCCACAAAAAAAATTAGAATGCTCGCGTGGAGGTATAAAAGAATGCACCCTTTATTACATTTCATGTTGTATGAGGATTTTACCCAATTCCCAAACCGTGTTAGAGTGATCCCGTGCTATAAAAGCACCATGTTATATGGGGATGTTCCCAATTCTCGAACTGTGTTAGAGTGAATCCATGCTATGGAAGTATCGTGTTATACCTGTATATGCTTAAGGTTTGAATACAATGTATATATAATAATTATTTTTAGTACACATTTTATTATATTAATATTAAACATACTTTTCACAGAATTTATTCCAAAACACATGTAATTTATTCTTAACTATTCAGAATAATAAAAAATTTTGTTGTAAATTCTAAAAATTAATAAAATAATTTCTAGATTAAAACGAAGTAAAACTACTCTCTCTTATCTGACTTTGAGTGATTTATTTTAGCAGACAAAGAAATAAATACTAAACTTTAACTTTAGAAATACTAAACTTTAACTTTAATTGCCAATAACTTCATGTTCATAAAATCCAAATGCATTTTGCTTACAATAAAGCCTCATCAGTGGACATAATGAACTTTAACAATTTCTGTTCCTTTTATACTGTGTGATTTTTTTTCCCAGCATGCATCTACATTTATCCTGGTATTCAGATTTATTACATTTGCATATGCTATGATACAAAAATGTTCTATTATTCTTCTTTTAAAACAATTTTTAACTTTATATAATATTTTAACATTATTTCTATCTACTTTACAATTAAATTTATTACAATGTTGACACCATGGTGATTCTTGTCTTTTTAATCTAATAGCAGCTTCATGTTCTTTTAATCTTGTCTCCAACTTCCTTCCTGTTTCACCTATATAAAGTTTCGGTCTTGGACAAGTACATGATAGCTTGTAAATGACACCTGCAACTTTAAGTTGGTTTTTGGATGTATTCTGGTCTTGGATGTATTAATTATATTCATCATCACATTTTTTTGTTCTGCCACTATACACATAGAAAATTTCTTGAAAATTGGTTTATATTTTTCAAATAAATTATTTATATTATGGAACTTAGCATATGAATTATTTGTTATTTGATTTTTAACTTTATATCTATGATTTATATAATATGAAAAACTTTTCTACAGACAAATCAGTACCAAAACAAACACTGATACACAGCACAGCGGCACACCAACAGAAGAAGAACTCACAACTTATTGGTCTTCTCTTTGGTCCAATGCTGTTACACACAATGCTGATGCAAGCTGGATCAAGGAGTAGAATAGAAACTTGCACACCATACCAACTATGCCTTGTGCTGAAATAAACTTACACGACATTCGCTACGCTGTTAACAGAACACACAACTGGAAGACACCTGGTGTAGACAACATTCACAATTTCTGGTACAAAAAGTTTACATCACTGAACCAAGAACTAGCTAAACATCTAACACACATCATCAATCCACAAGACATGCCAAAATTTCTTACTCAGGGCATCACCTACATGAAACCTAAAAACAACAACACTACAGACCCCACACAATACAGACCAATTAATTAATTGTCTTCCAACACTACAATTTATTGACATCCTGTATCACAAACAAAATATACAAACATGTTGAAGAACAGGACATTCTTACGGAACAACAAAAAGGTTGCCATAGAAATCACAGGGGATGCAATGAACAGTTACTCATAGATTCAGTCATTCTACGGCAAGCACACAAACAACACAGAAACATACACATGGCATATATAGACTACAGAAAAGCATTCGACAGTGTTCCACACAGTTGGCTGCTACATATTCTACACATGTACAAAATACATCCATCACTCATTGCATTCTTCGAAAACACTATGCAGCACTGGAGAACAACACTACATCTCAGGGTTAGTAACACTTCCATACAAACAAACGAAATATTCATTAGGCGAGGAATTTTTCAAGGAGATTCCTTGAGTCCTCTCTGGTTCTGCCTAGCCCTGAATCCATTATCCAACATGTTAAACAACACGCAATACGGCTACAATATCAGACACGAAAAAACAACACAGTTTACACTCTCACATCTCATGTACATGGACGACATAAAACTTTATGCATCCACACAAAAACAACTTCATCAACTCCTACAAATCACACATTCATACACTAAGGACATACAAATGGAGTTTGGCCTAGACAAATGCAAAAAACTTCACATAGAAAAAGGAATCCTGAAGAAAGAAGATTTTGCACTTGGAAATGGAGACGTTATTGAATCCATGGAAGAGGGCGAGTTCTACAAGTACTTAGGATTCCAACAGGCCAAACTAACAGAACATACACAAATAAAGCAACGATTAATTAAAGAATACCAAAGTAGGTTAAACGCTATACTTAGAACACAGTTAAATGCAAAACACACAGTTAAAGCAATAAACACATATGTCATCCCAGTACTCACATACTCTTTTGGAGTTATACATTGGACTCACACAGATCTCGAGCAACTCCAAAGGAAAACAAGAACAACACTTACTAAGCATAAACAACATCATCCTAAATCCGCCACAGAAAGATTAACCCTTCCACGTAAAGAAGGCGGACGTGGCCTGATTGACATAGTTAACCTTCACTACAAACAAATACAGTCACTGCGAGAGTTTTTCTACAAGAAACAAGAAACATCACAGTTACATAAAGCAGTAACTCTAGCAGACTCAAATAACACACCATTAAACTTACACTCACAACATACAGACATGACACAACATATAAAAAGCATAGACAACATTAAGCAATCATGGGCTCAAAAGGCTCTCCATGGCAGGCATCCTTACGACCTGGCCCAGGATTTTGTTGACAAAACTGCGTCAAACAGCTGGTTAGATCGGGGATGCCTCTTTGGGGAGACGGAAGGATTCATGATTGCCATACAGGATCAGGTCATAAATACTAAAAACTACAGAAAACACATACTCAAAGATACAACACTCACAAATGACACATGCAGAAAATGTCACATCATGCCAGAAACTATACAACACATCACTTCTGGTTGCAAGCTCTTGGCACAGACAGATTACTTACATAGACACAATCAAGTAGCAAATATAATACACCAAGAGCTTGCAAAGAAACACAAATTGGCAGACATCCACGAACCATACTACAAGTATATTCCACAGACAGTATTGGAAAATAACACGCACAAAATGTATTACGACAGAGCCATAATCACAGATAAAACAATTTACCACAACAGACCAGACATCACACTCATTGACAAACACAATAAAATCACATACATTATAGACATAGCCATTCCAAACACTCACAATGTACAAAACACATGCACTGAAAAAATTAGCAAGTACACAGAACTTGCCCAGGAAATAAGGCATCTGTGGAGGATGGATAGAGACGTTATTGTACCTGTTGTTCTCTCCTGTATACAGGTGTGATACCACACACACTACACAAAAGCCTGGGAACATTAGAATTGAGTTGAAATACATACATCGCACTACAGAAGACACTATATGGAATACATGCCATATTGTTAGGAAATTCCTGAATACAGACACTGACACACTTATTAAATTTTAGTTCTGTTTTGGTTGCTATGCCTTGACTCTGGTTTGGCATAGTACACAGTCACTGGTGTGAACCGAGTAATCCACTAAACCCAACACAATAATAATAATAATTATAAACCACAGGTGTCAAACGAATATAACTCACAAAACCCAACATAATAATAATTAGTGTGGCTTAGATAAAAAGAATGCATATACAAGGGCTGTTCGGAAAGTTCACGGCCTGAAATAGAACAACAAACAAAATAATGTTAGAACTTTTTTTATTTTTCAATGTAGTCTCCTTTGTTAGCAATGCACTTATTCCAGCGATGTTGTAGCTTTTTTATGCCATCATAATAGGTCGATTTGTCAAGGTGTGCAAAATACTCGTTCACTTCAGAGATGACTTCGTCATTTGAGTGGAATCTCTTTCCAACCAAGAATTTTTTTAGGTTTGGAAAAAGGTGGAAGTCACTGGGGGCCAAATCAGATGAGTACGGTGGATGTGGAACTAATTGGAAGCAAAGTTCATTTATCTTTTGTTCAGTGATTCTGGCAGAATGTGCAGGTGCATTATCGTGGTGGAACAGAATCTTTTTTTTCTTCAAGTGTGGCCTCTTTTCTTTGATTTCTTTCTTCAGTTTTTCCAAAAGTTTACAGTAATAGACAGCATTGATGGTCTTTCCTCTTTCTAGGTACAGTAGAACCCCTCTAATCCGTCACCTTTGGGACTGGGGGTATGGCAGAATGCAAAAAAGGTCGGATTATCAGAAAAAAGTAAAATAAACAATCTTCCCTTTGTCCAGTCTTTGTAGTAATGCTAATTTTTCATTTAATGAAAGAGTAACGTGTTTACGTTTCACTCCTGACATGTTGAAAACGCACACAAAACTGTACATGTACACACAATGTAAAACATATACTGTAACGAACACAGAAAAACGCCACGGATGAGGAGTCACTGACAAGTCGAAACAAGTTTCTCAACTCCGACCACGGTCGGATTAACCGAGGGTGGAGTAGAGGGGTTCTACTGTAGTCAATAAAGATGATGCCTTTAGCATCCCAAAAAACCGAGGCCATCACTTTCCCTGCTGATGGAACTGTGTTTGCCTTCTTTGGTGGTGGTGAACTGTGGTGTTTCCATTGCTTCAACTATTCTTTTGTTTTAGGAGTGTAGTAATGGAATCATGTTTTGTCAGTAGTCACAAACTGATGCAAGAAATCCTATGGGCTTTTCTGGTAGAAGTCCAACACTCTGACATCAAAGTGCAAACACGTTTTTGCTTGGTGGTCAGCAGATGCGACACCCACCTTGCTAAGACCTTCGTCATATCCAAATTTTTGGTTAGGATGTGGTGCACTCAGTTGACAGAGATGCCTATTGTCTCAGCTATCTTATGCGTTTTCAAACAGCAATCTGCTAACACCAAATTGTGAACTTTGTTGATATTTTCTTCAGTGACAGCAGTTGATAGCCGTCCGCTACAAGGGTTATCTTCCACACTCTCTCTGCCAGATTTAAAAAGGGCTGTCCATTTTTTCATAGTGGTGTACAAAGGAGCAGACTCTCCCAAAACTTCATCCATGTCAGCTTTGTTTTGAGATGGTGTCAAACCTTTTTTCGTCAGGTATTTTATGACCACATGAGTCTCCGTCTTTTCCATTTTTGACAAAGCATGTGAACACTGACTATCTGCTAAGCTGTCGTGGCAAAACTTTACGACAAATCAAGTGGAAATTGGTATTGTATCTTTAGCAAAGATGGCTGAATTATTCCTGCCAAAAATTAAATTGATCACAGCGCCGCATATAGGCAAAGCTGCAAACTTTCCGAACAGCCCTCGTACATGTGTATGACACTCTGGAGAAAATTGTGATTATTGCAAGTGAATACTTTTGTGAATTTTTCATATTTTCAGAAGATACTTTTAATAATTTCAGATTAAAAATAACTGTTTGATAAACCATAGTTGAGTCATTCACAGGCCAAATTGATTAACTCCTTTAGTTATGCAAAAAATGTAAAAATAATTTATTCTTGGAATAATTGTTATTTTATAAAATTATTGGATAAAAGCTATGCTTGTAATAATGTGTTTTAAAATGTTTATTTAAATTTAAATTTTAAAACTAATTTTAAAAAATAATGCATATTTTATCAATTTCTCTACTTTACTTTGTGGAGTCAATTACTTTGACAAACGAGCAACTAAAATTGAAGTTAAAATTAGGATATAACTTGCTCATCACATATTTCAAATTGCTTTTCAAATGAATATAAATTTATTATAATGTAATAAATGTAATGTACTGTACATTTGATAATGATTAGTTTAAAATTGTTAATATAGATGAAAGACCATTACCAGAAGATAGAATATCAAGGCTTGGACAAGGGAATTTAGTAATTAAATCTGTTACTGTAGAAGATACAGGAGTATATATTTGTTCAGCAACTGTAAAAGATCCAAAAACTGATACAGTTCAAGTAATTTCACAAAAATCTACACTCATAGTATATGGTGTGTATAAATTTTAATTTTTATAATATTTTGTATTTTTATAATTATTTTGTATTAGTATATTTTTGACTAATGAAATTATATGATTAAAAAGAGTATAATACATAGTTGAAAAAATAATATGCTAATATGCTTTTTCTATTATAATAATACTTTTGTTGATTAATATTTGATCTCAGATGAAAGAAATTTTACATATATATCAGGGTCTAGGTAAAACTTATAGTCCAGGCCTCAAAAAAAAAAAAAATAAGAATCACTAATTTTTTTTTGTTTTATTACTTTTGAACATTATTCTTGGATAAGATGTTAATGTTACTAGCTCACATTGTTCACTATGCACTTGAAAGTTTTATTTAACTATATATAAACTTACAAATCTATCTATGGATATTTGTCATATTGGGCCCTAGGCACTTTCCTAGTTTATTTAGACTCCAGCCTTCTTAATATTTTACTTATTTTTATTTGTATGCAAAACAAAATGAATATTAAATTAATCATATAAGACACAATTGATATTTTTACATGTAGAATATTAATTGTATTTGTTGATACACTAATGCTTTCATATTCTTATTGAATCATTCTATCATGTAGAAATAAAAGAATTCTCTAACATTTGTATTTCAGTTTCATAAAATTATTATTGTTTTATAAAGTATAAAAAAAAAATGATTATTTTTAATGCTATCTGCATTCATATAAATAAGGAAAATAATTTTTATTTCTAATACTTTAAATTATCTATATTTTATATAAATGAAATTAGTAAAATTATTATTAGTTTTTCATTACACAGATTTTTTAAAATTTATATTTAATTATTCTTCTCCAAGTAAATTAATGTTTTTAATGTAAAATTAATCTGATCTAAAATTTGGTATTAATTTAAAAAAACCATTAAATGTAAGCTCATATTTATAAATAATAACAGAAAAGAATATTATTAGATAAAATGTAGAATTTAATCAAGTTTTTTATTATACAGTTTCTCTAATCTGAAGTTCACTTAATCTGAATCAATTTTCTTCATTTTAATGCTAGATGATCCAGCCAAAAACAAAAAGAAATCATAGATTACAACATGATAACTTTCTAACATTAATATTTACTATGTATATTTATGTTGAAATACATGTGAATACGGGGGCGTAAGGCTCCCGTTCAATTGTCAGGATAATATGTCAGGCGAGTGTAAGGAGAGTTGATTGGGGTCGACAATAAGGTGAAGGGCGAGACCGAGTAAAGGAGTCTACCATTTTTCTTTAACATAAAAAAATAACAATTTATTCAAGAAGCAAAATGGACAAAAACTACACAAAGCTCGTTTCTATACCGACCTAGAGAGAGTTTCACAGTGCTTTCATACCTCTTATAGCCGTCCACTTTGACGATTCTGAACGTGGATGCCTTTAAAATATCGATCGCGAATTAAGCGCTCATTTAATTCGAGGTTCATCAGAGATCGGAATTCGGCTGGTTCGGAAGATCGGCGCGATGTTGTTAATCCTGCGTTCGGTAATAGACTCCCCTGAGAGGGGGTAAGAATGGCCTTTTATCCGTTTTAGTGGGGAATTTCCACCACGTGATCGGATGTACATAGGTTAGGGGTTATAGGTGTTCCAGGGATCTATAACAAATGACGACATTTAGATGCTAACTATCAACCTTTTTGCAAGATGAGATGCAAGTTCTGCAAAGAACAATGGATGTTGCTAGTTATGACCGGAAAGTTTACACAATCCCGGGCAAGATCGTTTTTTCTACTAGGGCGTTACATAAATGAAAGTTTAATTAACAATTTTGTTAATAAAATGAGCGATAATTTCCGTCACCAAAATTCTGGATTTCACATACATAGTAAATATTAATTTTACAAAGTTTACAATTATACATTTCCATATATTAAAAACATTTCCAGAATGCATTCTGGAAATGTTTTTAACATATACATACAGAAATGTATAATTGTAAATGTATAGATAAATGATTAAACTTATATAATTTTTGTTATTTTGCAACTTTTGTTATAAAAATTTGCAACTTTTGTTATAAAATATCAAAGTTGCAAATTTTTATATGTTTAAGTCTACACAAGAAGCATAAATTTTGATTTTCAAGCACACTGCATATCAGTGCAAAGCAATTCAATTAATGTAACCATTAAAAGCAGTGCACTGTCTAGATGTGCTGTTACTAACATTAATTCATCACATGTTGGTTATTGCTTATGCTATCATAACTTTTTGTATTCAGGGGTTATATTATTTAAATGAGAGTGTTGTCAACAAGTATTTTGGCACAAGATACTCATTCAGAAATGATATATTTAATAATATACTTTTAAATTATAGTATATATCAACAGTGGGCAACCCCCAGCCCACAAAGTTTCTATTCAGCGAGATCTTTAGAAGAAATTATAAATAAATATTTTTTGACGTAATTCATCTAGTTTAAATTGAATATTATTCTCTGAAGCATTGTGGCAGCAATGACAGGAAAAAATAAGGGAGTCATTTCCTTATTTAAACTTATTTTATACAAAAATGGGAGAACAGAATTTTTCTAAATTATTTATCTCATTGCATCATCCATCAAGAAAAATCTATGTGCAAAAGCTACGCAATTATAAAATGTAATTTCTGTTGTATCCAACTACATAAACACAATAAAAAATCAGCATAAGTCACTGAGAATTTCGAGAATTGCTAATTGATCTTGAAAGTGAATATACAGATGTTTAACATTATTGCCCAGTCCATTGGCTCTCGAGAGCAACTGTATTAAGCAAATTTTATAATTTGAAACATGCAATTAAACTATTCATGGATATGAAAGGAATTCCCATTAAAGCATTAAATGATTAGAAATGGTTGTCAGACCTGCATTCTTTGTTGATATTACAGGACACCTGAATGTTTTAAGTGAAGCCTTACTAAAGTAAAATCAAAATTATATGGACATATTAAAGCTTTTAGAAGTAAACTCCATTTGTAGCAATCCCATATAGAGAAAAATAATCTTTTTCATTTTCCATCATTATCTAATTATCGTGACAAATATAATCTTCAATATTTTGTTAAAAAAATCAAAGATCTCTATTCAGAATTTGATAGACATTTTCAAGATTTCGACAAGAAAATATATTTATTTTTAATTATTTAACTCACCCATTTCCATCACTGAAATCGAAACTGTTCCGGAAAAATTTCAAATGGAATTATTGGATCTCAAAGAGGGTATGTTTGTAAGAAAATTTTAATTTTACACCTGTCCGTGAGTTTTATAGAAATCTGTCCGCTGAAGAATTTCCAAATTTAGTTGATAATGCGAAATATATTTACTCTTTATTTGGCTCAACATATCAATGTGAACAGCTGTTCTCCAAGATGAAGTACTTTAACTTGAAGTACAGAACAAAAATAACCGATACACATTTAAAAAAACAACTTGTGTTTAAGCACCACACAAATTGAACCAAATATTGAAATGGTAACAAAATCTTTGCAGCACCAGATGTCACATTAAATAAATACTTTTTTCACTTATACACGTATATTTATTGTTTTATGATTAATAGTTATTTTTCCAATTTGTAATTTTTCGAAAACAATAAGAGAAATAAATATAGTAATTTATAAGTTTTTTTCTGTCCGATGGTTCTTTTTATTTTTTATTANATTAATAGTTATTTTTCCAATTTGTAATTTTTCGAAAACAATAAGAGAAATAAATATAGTAATTTATAAGTTTTTTTCTGTCCGATGGTTCTTTTTATTTTTTATTATTTGAAGACAATTCGTCCAAGTAGGAATCACCATTTATTAGTATTCTGCATTTTAGATGATACAATTTTGGCGACCAACCTTCCTTTCTAGGCTACTAGCCGCCAAAATTTTTTTAAAAAGTCCTTTAAAAAAACAAAAAAAACACTTCCAATTAAAAATACAAAAATTTTCTAAAATCGGAACTGGTGGTTTTCGAATGTCTTTCCTTTTACCATCTGTAACCTTTGGGGTGTTTCGGCCTTTTATCCACAGACAAGTGAGCGCTGGAAAATGTAGATAATAAAGGTTCCCCCTGGTGACGATACTTTACAGTCAAAATTCATAAGTTTTTTTCGTCCAATGGTTCTTTTTATTTTTTATTATTTGAAGACTATTCGTCCAAGTAGGAATCACCATTTATTAGTTTTCTGCATTTTAGACGATTAATTGGAAGTGTTTTTTTGTGTTTTTTTAAAGGACTTTTTAAAAAAATTTTGGCGGCTAGTAGCCTAGAAAGGAAGGTTGGTCGCTGAAATTGTATCATCTAAAATGCAGAAAACTAATAAATGGTGATTCCTACTTGGACGAATTATCTTCAAATAATAAAAAATATAGTATTTATTTATTTATTTATTTATTTCATATTTGCAGACTAAAAAATTACAGGTCACAAGAAAGTGTCAATTAACTACTACGGCTCACTGAAAAAACATACAGATATATATATATATATATATATATATATATATCTATCACAATTCTATA
>NW_019384657.1:79503-162724 GCF_000671375.1 Centruroides sculpturatus | reverse complement strand
ATATATATATATATATATATATCTGTGAATGTTAATTTATCTTCAGTAGTATGAATTTGATTATAACAGAAAAAATCATGCATTCTTATTGAACTTGTTGCAAGTTTATTGTTTAATAAATTACACACATTACCACTAGACATATTAGATCATTAGATTATTTTATACAGGCATGACTTCTAACTGTTCTGCTATTAACCAACAGATAGAAACTACTATATTATACATCAAACATGTCATTGATCCAATTTGAAAATTTCTTCAGTAAATTGATAGTTCCTTAATATTTATTTAGCAATAATTTTAATTTTGATTTATGTATTTTAAGTTTGATTATCTCAAACTCTGCAAACCTGGAATATATTACAGGACTNCGTGCTATAAAAGTACCGTGTTATACGAGGGATAGTACCAATTCTCGAACCGTGTTAGAGCGAATCCGTGCTATAGAAGTGCCGTGTTATACGGGGGTTACCTGTATTTTAATTAACATTTTCAAGGTTGATTTGGACTATTATGCAAACTTTCAATTCCACTGGTTATTAGTTGAAAAAACACAAATTCACTTTATTCATTCAAGTTCTTTTTACTTTTGTAAAAATTTGATGATAATATAATTAAAATAACAATGATATTTCATTTTGTCTTCAAAAATTTTTAATTTAAATTATTTTGTATTGATTATATGATATTTCTAAATTAGAAAATTATTCAGTTTTGTTGAATGATGTGAAAATTTAAAATGAATTGTATTATCTAATAAATGCTGTTAAAATTAACTAAATTATTTTTATATATACATAAAATTTCTATTTTCTGTTTTAGTTATTTATTCAAAATTATGAAAGCTCATTTTTATTTTTTACTATTAATTTAATGTTCTGTAATTTTAAGTTAGTTTTAGAAATAAACAAGTTTTATTTACAATAAATTATATTTAAGATATTTAAGACTTAACATATTTTAAAATTTTATTGTTCATATAAAATTTAATCTATTTCATATTTATAATTTAACACTTTTTTTGAAATAATAAATCATTCAAAAACATGTTATACAGCATTATAGTTTATTTTAACATAATAATTACATATTTATATTAGGCTAGAATAATTACAGTGTATTGGTTATGATTTATTTTAGATAATTTAATAGTAATTTATGAAAATATAATGTTAATAGTTGTAATTTAAAACATTCTAGTTTCACCAGAATTCATTGATCGTCCTTTGAGTCAAGTAAAACCAACTGCACAAACTGCTCGATTTGAATGCACAGTAGATGGAATTCCTGCTCCTTCAGTACAATGGCTTAAAGATGGTCAGCCATTATATATAAATGGGAGAATCAAATTAAAGACAGGCAATGTATTAGTTATTTCACAAACAGTAACTTCTGATTCTGGAATTTATCAGTGTATGGCTACAAATATAGTTAGTACTAATGTAGCTTCTGCAAGATTATTAGTAAACACATCAAGTAAGTAAATACTTTAGCAACTTTTTAATAAGATTCTAATTGTATACTGTTTTGAAATGTAGTTATAATTGATTAAAAAGAAATTTACAAATAATGCTTGCTTGTTTAATGATACACTGTTTCAGTAGGAAAAACAGTTCTATATCCATGTGTGTTAGTTGTGCTTTAAAAAATTGATATTCCTAGACATAATGAAGATATTTATAGTTTCTTCTATTTTTTAAATATTAATGTCATCCTGGTCAATGTGTTAATTGATATTACTATTGTATTATAGCTATAGTGATGTCTTGTCTTGGATTGAAAAAAAATTAAATTCATACATTTACAGATCTCAGTTTTTATGGCAATATTACCAAGTGTATTATGAAGTAAAAAGCAGTTATTAGTGAATATGAAAACAATATTTTATTTACATAAAATTACAAAAAATTACAACAACATTTATATCATTATTTTTTATAAGTTGGAAATATTTTGTTTTTGTTCCTTTTTGTGTTTTTGTTAGCAGAACAACTAGCAATGGTATATCTTGACATTTTGAATGAACCAACATTGCAATAATTCTGTTTCTAGTAATTTCACATTATTATAGAATTGCATTTTATTTAATAGTCTAATGCTTTTAAAAAAATCCAAGAAATAGAAAAATCTTTAATTTTATATTAATTTGTTTTTAAGCATTTAGAAATAAGAGTTATTCTATAATGACTAATTAAAATAAAGTATAGAAATATTGTTTTTATGATAACTAAAATTATTTATTTATTATTATTATCATCATAGATATTCATAGAATATCTAAAGTTCTCTGTTTAGCTGTTTATTTTATTAAATTCTTATACAGTTAATTTAAATTTATAATAATAAAAAAATGAATTTTTAAATGTGACAATGGTGATAATGATTATAATATATATCCATATAAGCAAAATAAAATTAAATATATATTGATATTAAAAATAAAGCAAAAGAGTAAAAGTTTTAGACTTGAAATACATCAAACCTTATTTTATTTTTAGTGTTTTTACTTGTTTTTGTATCAAATATTTCATTATCCATTGCCAGACAACTGGGTGAACACATAAATGATTATGAAAAAGATATGCTTTGTGATATATTAGCAGTAATTAACATTAACTAATCATTATTAAAAATTGCATATTTGTAAGAGTTCTTTATATCAATTTCTGAATAAAATAAAATAAGAATAATTCAAATATTTAACAAGTTTTATTTCAGTATGTTCCTAATATAAATTCATAATTTAAAAAATTCAAATATAATCAATATATATATATATATCAATATATAAAATATAATATAATCAAATCACTCTGTTATATTATTTTTCTGATTTAGATCCTGGCTTTTTACTATTTAAAATTTTTACTAAGTAATATAGTTAATATTGATTAAAAAATAATTCTATTAAATGAAAATTATTTTACATAACATCTAAACTTGAATAATTTTTATTACTGATACTACAGATATTTGATAATACAATAAAGTTTTTAAGAATTTCTAATATATATTTTATAAAATTTAATATAGAATAACACACTGTATTACATTTTAATTAATGATTAATTTTAATTGCTAATTTAGGTAGTCAACCAGATCCTCCTCAGGGATTACGTGCACGAACAGTTTCTAGTTCTGCTATTTTACTGATGTGGAATCCAGCTATTTCACCAAATGGACTAAATATTCAAGCTTACACTGTACATTATTTGCCTACTTCAGGTAATAATGACAAAATTTATTAAAAAAAAGAAATAAATTAATTAATTAAATAAATTTTTAAATATGTTAAAAATTTTAAATTTTAAATTTTAATTCTGTAAATTCTATATTTTGAAAATTAATTCTATAAAAATTAGTTGCCAATTTTTGATAATATCTGGATGTTGTAATTAAAAATTTTTGATAATGAACAGTACAGTAATATATGAAGAAGTTACTAATATAATTATTTACTGTAAACAAACTATCATAATTTGATTTCTAATGGTTAGATGTCTATAATCTAAATTATTTTCAGCTTAGGAGTAATCAAATTACAAAATCTGGCATAAAGATAAACTGTTAACGTACCATTTTGTACTGAAATTAATAATTAATTTCTTCCTTAATCTTCGAAATTAACTAATTAATTCAAAATTAATTTTTAATTATTAATCTTAGCACAAGATGGGTCTATTTTTAGGCCAAATTCTGTAATTTGATTGATTAATAATTAGCTTTATTTTAACCAGAAAAAGTTTAGTTTTTTGTTATAATATTGCTTTTATATTTAAGATTTTGATGACAAACATGTTTAAAGATTTTTTTATTTTTAAGTTTTATTATATGTAAAATTAATGTAAAATTTGAATGGAGAAATGCTGTTTGAAATTTTTGAATAATATATTTCCATTCTACATTTTGCTTTTCATGAATATAAAGTGTGTAATGTTCTTTAATACCATGTGGTTTAGTATTTCTATGTTCTTTTTTTCTTCTCAGTTGATTGTGTTGATTTATTTAGTGTAAATGTTTTCATCAAAATTTACTGATTTATGTCATTATGATACTATATTATATACATTTTTCTTAAAAAATATATATATATTTTCTTACATTTAAAATTATTTGTACTGAGATTAATAATGAAAACTTAGCTGGAAAATATTTATAAATTCAGTTTTTTGAGATAAAAAATTAAAAATATTTATAATTAATTATATTTATGTCTTGTTATAATAAAATTTACTTCATAAACTGTAGTAAATAAAAATTCAGAACTATGATCTGCCTTCATATTAAATAAGTAAATGTTAAAAAGAAAAAAATTTTAATAGATGTCTTACTATAAAACACAATATATCAGGTCAGTCCATAAGTTCCTGGTATTTTATGATCTTGAGAAAAATCTTGTTTTGATGTTAAAAATGCCAGTCTAATGTGATACTTTTTACACTGAAGTGTTAAATTGGATCTCATTCATATAATACTGTTCAGAATTGAGAACATTTCAGTTGTTTATTTTCGTTAAAATGGAAGTAACAGATGAATATAAGAGACATGTTTTATACTTTTTATTTTTAAGTGATGAGAATGCTACAAATGCAGCCAAAAAATTAAATACTGTTCATAATCAAACTGTAATTAGTGTAAGGACTGCGCAGAAGTGGTTTGAAAGATTTAGAAATAATGATTTTAGTGTGGAGGATAAGGCTCGTACTGGAAGACCCGTTGACTTTGATGATGATGCTCTCTCTGCACTAGTTGAAGCAGAACCATCTTTAACAGTTGATGAAATTGCGGAACGTTTAAATTCATCCCATGGAACTGTTCATAGACATCTACAACAAATCGGAAAAGTTTCAAAGCTAGGAAAATGGATACCACATGAACTGTCAATAGCTAACTGACAACAACGTCAACTGCTCAACTCAAAAGCTTCAACTGGGAAATTTTACCTCATCCACCATATTTGCCAGATATTGCTCCCAGTGATTATCATCTTTTTCGGAGTTTGCAGAATTTTTTAAAAGGAAAAACTTTTGAGGATGAGAACAATGTAAAAAAGGCTATTTCTGAATATTTTGATTCAAAACCGAAATCATTTTACAAAGACGGGATTAAAAAGCTACCATCAAGATGGCAAGAAATTGTACAAAATAATGGTGAATACATTATAGATTGAAATAAGATTTAATTAAAATTTTTTGTTGCTTTTTTTGTAGATAAAAATGCGCACAAACTTATGGACTGACCTGATATATTCAAATACTGTAGTTCTAAACTTCAAATTATTGAAATTTAGAACTACAATATTTAAAATATCTAGATCAATTTTGCAAATAGAACAACAAATTTAGTAATTAAGATTTATATGAAAATAATGCAAGCAATTTTTAAAATACATCATTTAATAAAATTGGTGTTTTTAATAAAAGTCCTTTATGTTAATAGACACCCACAATTGCAATAACTAATCAGGCTATAATTTGGAAATGTTAATTAAGACGAGATGGCACCTAATGCTTTCCTCAAGTAACAAATTTATTTGTAATTCTTAATTAATATTTCCAAATTATAGCCCAATTATTTACGGTAGTCGTGGGTGTCTATTTGCTAAGCATTCAGTTTCAGTAGATGTTTATATCTCATTTATGTTATGATACAACATTAGATACCATAATGGTATTATGACTATCAAAATGTAAAGTAAACATTTATAAAATAAATAAAAAGTAAATCAAAAATACATTTTATCTTACTTATCTGTCAAAGGGAGAAAATTGTACCAATATTTTCTCTGTATATTTTAAAATCATTGATACATTCTTTTTATTCTATTTTTGTCTCTCTATTTTTATCTCTATATACTATATATAAAACATATTTCTTTTTAATGCATCATTGCGACACTACAACAACAATGTTTGGAAGGTAATTTAAACATTTTACAAGTATATAAAAAAGAATATTTTTAATAAAAGTTCAAATAATCCTCCTCCTACTTCTACACATAGAAACATCTATTTAACATTGATTGTTAGACATGATTAAAAACCTATGAGTTATTTTTAATTTTACCCATGACTGCAGTAATGTGACACCTTCCTTTGTTTTGATAGGATTCTCATAAACCATACCCCAAAGAAAGCATCTAATAGCATTAGCCATTAGAAGTATTTCTTTTTTCTCATATTTGAATGCAAATAGCACCATAGTAGTGAATTAAAGAGAAAAATGTTATTGACAAAAAATATTTATTTTTGTGTCCTTCATATCTTCCTGAAGTTTGTATAACTTTTTTACATTATTATACAATAGTTATATCTGATACAATTTAATTAAGTTTAAAAAGTTTTTATTTTTGCTGTAAAGTTTATAATTAATGTAAAGTTCTCAAAATTTAAAAAATATATATATATATGTATATATATATTCACATTTAGAAATAAGAGTTATTCTATAATGAGTAATTAAAATAAAGTATAGAAATATTTTTTTTATGATAACTAAAATTATTTATTTATTATTATCATCATCATAGATATTCATAGAATATCTAAAGTTCTCTGTTTAGCTGTTTATTTTATTAAATTCTTATACAGTTAATTTAAATTTATAATAATAAAAAAATGAATTTTTAAATGTGACAATGGTGATAATGATTATAATATATATCCATATAAGCAAAATAAAATTAAATATATATTGATATTAAAAATAAAGCAAAAGAGTAAAAGTTTTAGACTTGAAATACATCAAACCTTATTTTATTTTTAGTGTTTTTACTTGTTTTTGTATCAAATATTTCATTATCCATTGCCAGACAACTGGGTGAACACATAAATGATTATGAAAAAGATATGCTTTGTGATATATTAGCAGTAATTAACATTAACTAATCATTATTAAAAATTGCATATTTGTAAGAGTTCTTTATATCAATTTCTGAATAAAATAAAATAAGAATAATTCAAATATTTAACAAGTTTTATTTCAGTATGTTCCTAATATAAATTCATAATTTAAAAAATTCAAATATAATCNCCAAAATATCAATGGCTTCTCGTAGATTATTAATTATTAATTAGTATTAATTTTATAAATACAATTTAATATTTGTGAAGTTCAATTTTATTTCTTATTTATTTCTTAAAATGATTATTTAATATAATAACTTGCTATTTTTGTTTCTAAAAACAGTTTAAACTATGATATCTATGTATATCTTTTAGTGATTCTATTTGTCCAGGTTGTAGTTTTTCATTGCTTAATGTGGTGGGTTTGTATTCTGATATGTTAAGTTTCAGTAATAGCGAGGTTGCAGCCAGTGTTTTCATCATGAAAACATGAACTTATTCGGAACTTATTCGGAAAACATGAACTTATTCGGAACTTATTGTCGAGATCGATAATCTATCGAACTATTGTTCGATAGATTATCGATCTCGACTAGATTATCGATTAGATTATCGATCTCGACAATAAGGAAAGACAGACAACGAACGGATCGACGGATAGAAAACAGTAGAATTGAACATTGGATGTTTAGTGCAGCCTTCCTGTAAGCCTAGAAGTTTGACAATGGCATTTGGAATGTCAAGCATGATTCCACTGACATTCCAAATGCCTTTGTCAAACTTATAGGCTTACAGGAAGGCTGCACTGAACATCCAACATACATGTTTTCACGATGAAAATGTCGGCTGCAATATCTCTAATGTCGCAGTTCCAAATTTGTAGTTAAATCCATGAAAATAATATTACTATATTTCTTTTATTTATTTACAGATATATTAATTGGTATATATCTTATTTAGTCAATTGCAAAACAAAGGTTTGCAATTGACCAAATAAGATGTACACAGCTTAAGAAATTTCATTTCAGTTTATGACTTTATATTGATTATATTCAAATACTGTAGTTCTAAACTTCAAATTATTGAAATTTAGAACTACAATATTTAAAATATCTAGATCAATTTTGCAAATAGAACAACAANAGAAATCAACTGTTTCTATTTTAAAACAGTTCAAGATTATTGGTTTTATATATCTTTTTTAAGATAAAATTTTTTTGGGCAATTTTATGTCAGATATTGAAAGTATATATATTCACACACACACACACACACACACACACACACACACACACACACACACACAAAATACTAAAATTATCAGGAGTTGGAGTTGGAGTTGGAGTTGTGTGTTTTTTCACCAATCTCACAGCCCTGGTTAAGCAAAACAATTTTTCCCATATAATGTAAAATACGATCATGTGTTTCATGCCAAAAAAAAAAGTACTCAAATATTTTATGTATAAAGTTTTGAAAGAAAATTATACAATATACATTGTTAAGGAGCGTAAGTCATCTTAATCATTTCTTCTAGCACAGAATGAACCAACCTAAAATGCAAATTTGATTTGCAGAAAACAAAAAAAATCACAAATAATATGTCTGATAAACGTGCCAAATGATATGCCAAATTCTTGGGCTATGTAAAGTCTATAATTAAATATTAGAAATTACTTAATTTGACTAGAGGTAGGCAGTTATTCTTCCATTTTGTATAAATTTGTAAGAACGCTGATTGGGGGGAGATTTTTATTCCCTACCGTCGGGATGGTCTAAGGTCTTAGCGTATGTGGGTGGCGGTTTTTGAAGGCAGCAAAGACAAATGTTTACAAAGGTAAACCGTTTATTCCGGACGATAATGCTTACATAATTTTTGTTGGCAAAGGCCCTTAAGTTCAGAACTTCGGGTTGTCTTCGTAAGTTGTTTTCGGTGTCAATCTGGTCCTATGCTGGAGGGGCCCCGTGACTGCGTTGAGTGAGAAGTTCGAGATCTGAAGTGACAGCACACAAAAAATGAAAGGAAGCACGACAGCTGTCGACAAACGAACACAACAGGTAGTCTAGGTGGAAAAGTCTTAGTGGAAGTCTTAATGGAAGTCTTTGAATTTTGCGTTTTTATAGGGTTTTTGCGATTGGCTCCTTGTCAATTGGATAGATCTTACATCACCGTTTTCTAATTGGTCATCCACCTGTTTCCAGGTGTAAATGGAGCTTCGTTAAGTTCGTGGAAAAGGTCGGCTGGAGATGGTTTATCCGACACCATCTTTTCGAATCCGATCGCGTTTAATTGTTGACTATGACACCTTCGCTCATCTAGACATTTTTTAAAATCTAGTTTCGTTTTGCTTTCTAAACTACGTCTTAACTTTTAATATTTTAAATTTTCTTCTTTTTACATCTAAAATTTGGTTTTTCCGTCAAATTTTGATGAGCGTCGACGTCAAAGTCGGGTGTCGCCGATTCGACACTTATAATTTGCTTTCCTGACAATTTAACATAACAAATTTTTACATATCTTTTTTTTTTTTAGGGGGAGGGCTATTTCCAGGGCCTCACAAATTTAATAATTATAAATGTGAGATCCGGAATTTTTACTGATTATTTGACTAATTAATTGTCCCGTATTTGCCTAAAATCTAATTAAATTTTCCTTTAACTTAAAGTGAAACCTAACAAAAAAAAAATTTTCCTTTATGTTCGACATAAACCTTCGTTCATTTCGAAACTAATCCCACATTCCAACTGCTAAGTTGATAGTTAGCATGGTCCCGGGAACAACTGTGGTGAGGAAATCGTTGGATTGGAACATTTAACGAACAAATAGGAAAATGATCTATCTTGCACATGGCAAGTTTGAATCGTTGGAGCAACATGTGTGATTGTCTATCCATAGATAGAGCAATTATAGGATAATTCGTTTTCATTTTGAAAAAGGTCTTTAATGTGGAGATGTATGTTGTAAATTTGACAATTTCATACATATTAAAATATCCACTGGGAGTGATTAAGGGAATTTTTGCGAAAATTTGTAGTTTACCAGGTAAAACTACTGCGACGGTAGTCAGCCACTGGTAATATTTAAACAATGTATCTGGTTGGATGGGTTTGATCATTGCGTAACCTTCTGGAAGTTGAAGTTGAATGTCTCTTAAGAGTTTTTAACATTACTTCTCGTGAGATAAAATATGTACTTAATTGACCTTGTTCCAAAATATCAATGGCTTCTCGTAGTTCTACTAGTTGGAAATGAAATTCTTGAATGGAGAATTTGATCGTTCGTAGAATTATCTCAAAGGCTAGGTTATATTGGTATAAATTCATGACTTCTCCAAAATATTCTTGTCGTTTAAATAATATATAGATCTGGTGTCTATTATGTTTGCTTATATTTAGGGTATTATTTAATAAAGTCATTTGAGAATGCAATAAATGAAGAATTCCTTCGTTACGCTGGTTAAGGTTTGATATTTCCTTATTCAAGGCTTCAATGTCTTCGGACGTAGCGGTTCCGAAGAGGAATTTAAGGGCTTTCCCTCCTATGTCTATTAAGCCTCTTCTTCGTTTAGGAGATGGTTTTAGAGTAACTAGGTCACTAAGTTCTTTATATCTTTTATGATAGTTGAGGAATGAAGCTTGGATGAGTTCAAAACCTTTGGTAGGGAGATTCCATAGGGTTTGAGAATTTTCATCCTTTGGAGTTGTATGTTCTCGTTGTTGAATCATGGCATCCAAATAGGCTAAAGCTTGTGAGATGAATTGAATCTGTCTTTCCACATGTTCAAAGTTGAGTTCGGTGACCAGGGTCCAATTACTTGTGGTCATCAAAAAATTTCCTTGGTGAAGGAAAAGTACTCCTTTTGAAAATTCTACGTGGGTTGATGCAGGTGTCATGACTATAGACTTGTTACTAAGGATAAGAAAAGTGATTTGGAGATAACTCATTTTGGTTTCATTGATGACTTCGTCGGCGTTGCTCTAGGTCAGTTGGGTAAAGGTCCACACCTTCAGGGTATGGAGAACTTCTTCCACTAGAATAGGAAATATTTTTATTAATTTCCATGGTTCCTTCTTTGATTATGATAACAAGAGGTTAAGAAGATGACCTATGATGAATATTTGTTATGAAAATTAAATTGATTAACACAAATTTATACTACGTTAGATTGCTCAACATACTAAGAGGAAAAGTAGTAGTTGCCCTATCAATATTTTCCTGTTCAATTCTGCTCCACAGAAGAGGATGATCGACTAGTGGTGAGAGAAATCAATCGAGGTATACGGCTTCGTGTGGGTCGTGACATAACCCAAGGTTTATCTGCAACTGTCCCTTGGCTTCGAAGAGCATAAGGAAGGATAAGATTTCGTTTTTCTTCTACATCATGTTCGGAGAGTTCGCTTTCCAGTTCAGTGTCATCACTTTCATTTTCGCTTTCTGGTAGAGATGGGGGTATGGAGGTCAAGGTGAAGTCCTCCTCCGAGTAAGTGTAACTACTCTGTTGTGGATCGACCGTTGGACCGTCTTCTCCCATGGGTGTGACGAGTGACTCACCGGTCATGTCTGTGTTATCTGGCGGTGTTCTACGTTGCCTAAATTTCTTACGGTTTGCCGGTTTTCTTCTTGCTCTCCGCTTCGGTAAACATTTTTGAGATTTGGTTAGGAGCTCTATCTAGGTCAATAGTTGAGTTGGTGTTGAGTGACGTAATACAATGTGAGTGATGAATGCCTTCACTACAGTTTTGCTGGTGACGTCAGGTATCGGGATGGCTTCCGCATACCGACTAAAGTGATCAACGAAGACTAGGATATATTTATTTCCGTTAGTAGTACTAGGAAGTGGTCCTACAATATCCATTGCGGTTCTTTCGAACACGTGGGATAGAGGAGAGAATAATTGTAATTCGGCTTGTGCTCGTCTACCCCTTCATCGGTGTTTAGCACATGTTTGGCAACTTTTACAATAATTGCGAATTTCTTTCACCATTTCTGGCCAATAAAATGATTTTGTGATCTTAGTTCGCATTTTTAATTCTCCCAGATGTCCAGCTAGTGGATTATCATGGTATGTGAATATGCTTTATTTAATGGACTCGAAATCCAAGTTAAAGATTCGACGTTACGTTCAGCAGAAAAAACGTCGTCCACCACCTCAACCACACCCCACCGAACCCAACCCAGAACATATCTCCCTCAGCGAAAGAGAAAGTCAACAGCAACCCCACTCCTGACACCAATATGTGAACCGCCGGGGAGGGTGTAGGTCTCCCGATCTGGCAACAGGTTGTTGAACCTTCTCACTGTCAGGATGGATTAAATTTTTCTTTTCCCGCTGTAATGGAATTAAATGTTTCGGGTCGAGTGGTGGAGGGAGGAGTGCGTCGGTAAGATGCCTGGTGATATACGAGTAAAAGAGGACACCAATTTAACAAGATAACAACGATTTATTAGCTACATAGATATTACAATAACTGATTTCAAGGGGAAAATTATGAGTCCCTAAAACACAAAGGACCGAGAGAGAGTTCACAAAAATTTGTTCCATACCTCTTTATGTCTTTAAATATTCTTAAGGAAAAAGGTTTTGATATCCAACGAGTTGGTAGGATAAAGATGATAATTTTTTTTCTCAGGACACAATATCGATAGGACACAGTATATTAATAGGACACAATATTCATAGGACTCAGTATTAAAAGTGACAGCGGATGAACGACTCCCCCGAGAAGGGGAAGGGAGGGGTTTTTATAAGTTTGTCGTGGGAGAATGGTCATGTGACCAATTGTTGTGAGGTAAAAGGTACACGGATGGGTCAAAGTTGTTCCGGGACCATGCTAACTATCAACTTAGCAGTTGGAATGTGGGATTAGTTTCGAAATGAACGGATGTTTATGTCAAACATAAAGGAAAATTTTTTTTCGTTAGGTTTCACTTTAAGTTAAAGGAAAATTTAATTAGATTTTAGGCAAATACGGACAATTAATTCGTCAAATAATCGGTAAAAATTCCGGATCTCACATTCATAATTAATTTTTAATTTAGACATTTCTAAAATTTAATTTGGAATTGGTCATTAAATTTATTACAAGATGGCAGCATAACTGCCTACCTCTAGTCAAATTAATTAATTACTACTATTTAATTATAGCCTTTACATACCCCAAGAATTTGGCATATCGTTCAATGTGTTTATTATATAACAGACTATGGTTGTTGATGTTTATATGTAATATGTGTGAACACAAGTTTGGAAAAATATGTGATTACAAGCAACAGTAAGATGCTAGCAGAACAAGTGCTAAACACAGACTGATGAAGCATGTGCACAATCTGGGACTTCCCCTCTCCTTATCACTTGTTATGTGAAACATCACTCGTTAAGCAAGTCTTTATTTACAATATGTTTTGCTTGTTATGCAAAATACTTGTTATGCGAGGTGCTTGTTAAGCGAGGTATCACTGTATATATGCAATAAGACCTTGCTAGTCAAACTGCAGTAGCTCAGAGTTGTCTACATGTCCTGGGCACAGTATATAGGATTTTCCATATAATATAGTCTCATTATGTTGAAATAGTCAAAACTTTTATATCAAAGGGAGTGCCTTGACAACACACTCAAAAGTGCCATAAACTGTGTATGATTTTGTAATAATTCTGTGACCAAATTCTTGAGGAATAACTTGATAATGGGAAATTTACAACTACAGATATATTTGAGAAAATTGGGGTATTAAACTTTCAACCTAAAGTTGGAATTTTTTCCTCTTAAATTTTGACTTAACAAGGTTTATGCATATAAAACTAGCATGTAAGCCCAGCATTGTCCAGAAAAAATAAGAACAAACATTAAAATTATTCAATTCTTTCATACTACTAACCCCTTCTATTATAGTATTTGGTTTATATAACTACAAAGGTTATCTTACATTAGGGTTTATCACACCAAGTGATCAATCTAACACATTTTTAAAATTCTATATTTCTCTACTGTACACAATTTAAAGAATTTTTAAAATGTGTTAGATTGGTCACTTGGTATGATAAGCCCTTATGTAAGATAACATTTGTTGTTATTAAATACTATAATATAAGAAACATTAAAATGAAAATTTTATAAAGAGTTGGTTATTTTAGCCTATCATTGTCGTGTTTATTGTGATACTTGGATGGTACAAAATGGCACAAATTCATTGGTCAAGTAGACAACATTTTTTCTAATATTAGCTCCAACAAATTGTTCAATTCACAGCCAAATATTAAATGATAATCTACCAATGAATCAAATTTTGTGAAAAATGGACTAAATATTTAAACTTGGCACCCTCAAAATCCACTTAAATCGTATTTTGTGCTTGCTGGTAACTTTGTATTATGTAACTTTCTTATTCAAATGCCACCATACTGCTGGGTTCAACAAGAAGAAGGGAGTGTTGCAGAAGGAGAATGAAGTAAATTTGACCAAAAGTAATAGTTGACTCCTCCTGGAAGAGAGGATGGTCAACGACTACTAATTTATACTGGTCTACTACAGTAGAGCATCGATTATCCGACCCCCGATCAACCGTCACATCGGTTAACCGACCGCTCTAGTCGGCAAATTCAAATGTCCGCTAGTAATGTGGCGCTACAATATTTGGCTATGTCTTGGCTACTTTAATATTATTTTACGTGTTTTAGCTAGCAACACTGGCTTGACCATGAAAGGGAGCCAGTATTTAAAAGAGGCTTAATTTTCTAATTTTTAACGATACAATAGTGACGATTATTATTTAAAAAAATTTTTGTTAGGCTTAACATCGATAAAAATTCAACTCGAAGTAGGTTAATAGCGATATACTATTATACTAATCACATGGGATATACTAATATATTATACTAATAATGTATTTTTTCATATTTTTCGGTTATCCGTTTTTTCAGTTATCCGACCAACCCCAGTCCCCAATTGAGTCGGATAATCGATGCTCTACTGTATTAATATTTCAAAAGTGATCTGTGTTGTATAGGTTGTGATGGCCCTGCATGTGATTGAAGTTGCTAACCTTAACATCCAAAAGACTTCATATAAGATTTGTTTAAATAGAAAAAAATATTGTAAAAATGTGAGAATAATTGTTTTTATATGATTCCATAAAATAATTGGTGAAACCAAGTTGAAAAAGTAAAGCCCATCAAAAACATCTAAGTAGAGGAAACTTTTGAAACTTGTGGCATAAGAATAGTGGATGCAGATTTGACAGTAAGATTCAACATGTGTATAAAGTGCACATTACTCAAACTATAATTACAGGAAATTTTGAACAAAGCAATGTTGCCATGATAATAAATTAGAAAAATAAATATCTGCACAGAAAAAGACTTTCAGCCCTACTTTGTGCCTTAAAATCATTGCATGTACTGTACAGTACATTAAATTAATTAATTTGGCTGAATTAATTTATTTGGCTGGTTGTGTGGTAGTTAAGTATATCCTTGTAAATATCACATTTATAGAAAAATTATTAGAATTGATTTCATTTGTTTGGTTACAACAATGTGATATATGAGTGATCTGCCAAGGAGGATGCATCCTGGGAAGACTTATGTAAAGCTGGCCAGTATTTAGGTATTATTAATATAATCAGAAAACTCCATGTGGCCAGTCTGTTGGCAATGTGTAAACCCACAACTGACTACTGGTGTTCAGTGGTTTTATAGACTCAGCTATTGGAGGGTACTAATTGGGTTGCAATTTGAAAAAATTATAGACCTATAAATTTCCACTGTTGTCTGTCTGTCTGTCTCTCTATCCTTCATCTCGAGAACAGTTAGATAGATGAATGTCAAGACCAGATATAGGAAGCTTAAGAGCAGGAGACCCAGATTAACTATATATGAACTTCCAGTTTACACGGGAAATTGTGTTATTTCAATTTAAAAATTTTCTACTAAATGGAGTTAGATACATAACCAGCATAACTCTATTGCTAACAGGAAAAGTGTGATGTACAGGGACAAAACACTATGCAGGCAAGTGCTATATGCTACCTGTCACAGTAATGGTGTAATGTTGCGTAATAGTGCATCTGTTTTGTTTTATTGTTGCAGTAATTAAGTGATTATAATATATATTTTTAAAAATTATATTCGTTTTTGTAAGAATTATATATAGTTTTATTAGTTTGATGCTACATGTAAAGCCAGCAAATTAATGTAGACAGAAATTAATTGATATATAGAAATTCAATCAATATTTTGGGATGGGATGTATGATATTATCTAAGTTAGAAGTATGTGAATGTAACTGCCAAGTTTTGTAGCAATTAGTCAAACATCCTAGTTGTGCATAGCAAACAAACAAACATCTTCATTTATATATATATATATTCAAAATAATATAATCTAATGACCATTATTTTATAAAAGTTTAAAAATATCCAATGGGTGGACATAAATATTCATATTAATTAGTAAACAGAATTAGTAACACGATATAACAATGGACTAGCCCAGCAGACATTATACTCTTAGCAAGTGTTCTTGTAGTTTATTGAAGTTTATAGCTTTGAAATGGTACACATTACAGATTTTTAAAGCTGGAGGAATAATTCTAAAAAAATTAAATAATACAAAGAAATTTGTAGATAAAGTACATTAAAATGCTTATAAAAAACCTGATAAATTTCTAGAACTATAATCTTCTCTCAGTTGAGTGTTTTCAGTGATTAAATCTTTTACCATTAAAAGAAACAATGGTTGAAATTAAATTTAATGAGGATTTTTTAAAAATAAAAGTAATATAATGTGATGAAATAAATTCAATATAGTTTCAGTATAATAAATATAAATATTTATTTAATCAATAGATTGTTGTCATTGTCTGAATGATAAAATAAAATCTATTATTATTGTTTTTTTTATTGTATGTAATATTTTTAATTTATTAAATACTGTAGAGCCTCGAAAACTCGGCACTTGATAACCCGGCACTCCGGATAACTCGGCCACACCTTGGCAGGGCAAAAAAATCCTTAGTTAATTAATTTTCATTATAGACAGCTTTATACCTCATAAAGTATTTTTCTGAGGTCTGTCTTATCAGGTAAATTACCGTACACAGTGTATTCATTAATTTTCATTTTCATGTAGTAAAGGCTCTATGCCTTCATGAAGGATGTACTTTTCCTTTGTTTAAGGGTATTTGGGCGGTTTATTTTCTGTTGTATTCTCAAGCAAACAATACATACAAGTACAGTACAATATTTTCTGAGGAAACACGCATACTTATCTTTTTTAACCCCATTCCCGATAACCCGGCATTTTCACAAACTCGGCCACCCTTCGGTCCACATTAGGCCGAGTTTTCGAGACTCTACTGTACTTTACATAATCTCTGTATATAACAATATAAGATTATTGACTTTACTAACAAAATCAAAAATTAATTAAATAATGTTTCAAAATCCTTCAGGGAAGAAAAATAGTTATTTAATGTTTATCTACAAACCTTACATAGTGCTGTAATCATATAATATATTATCTATCATCTTTGAATGATAGTAGCTTATTATAAATTTTAAGTTACCATATATATGAAATATCTCTATATTAATTTAAACAAATCTTAGAAATATCTGAAGTGATTTGATGTTTAGTTTGATATTTATAATAATTAAAACATTAAATGTTTAGAAAGTTAATGTTTAAGAAGATATCATTATATAATTATGCAATTAAATTCTGTAATTTTAATTTCAGTACCAATAACTGCACCTAGTATAACAGTGAATAGTCTAACACCAACAACATTACATGTTACATGGGATCAACTTTCTCCAGAAAATTCTCGAGGTGTAGTGATTTCTTATCGTATTCATTATCGTNACCAATGACATAAATAAGAAATATTGTTAAAAATATAAATAATGAGTTTTAAATTTTTTTATATTTTTCAATTTGTGAAAGAGAAAATTTTTACATTATTTGAAAATATAAAATATTATTTATATAAAGTTTTTGTATACAAATATATATATGCAGTAGAATCTAATCAGTCACTCCTTAAACAGAGAGGTTCCAGATTACTGTGAGTGCATAGGCCTATAGTGTGCCCAAAGGCAATGAATGATGTGATCTGTAACTCCTTGGTACTGATTCTTTTTTGAGGCAGGCAGGCAAATAATATGGTGTGCTGACATGCAGGTACTGTACACAGAAATGAAACCTGAGTAAACAGGATGTGTAACATGACTAAATTCACATTTTCATGAAATGGAAGTCCACAGGTGACACTGGAGGATTATCTAATGTCATATAATTGAGAGGCCAGATTAACAAATCTACTGAAAATGTTCATTTAACAGATTAAAAATAAAAACTTTTTGTCTTCTTTTGGCAATATTATCTAATACAGAAATAGAATATGAATTTTACAGCATTCTTGCCAAAATAACATGAAATAGATTAGCTATAGTTAAATAGGATAATTGAATAATTTTTAAAATTAAATTGAAAAGTTCTGTCCAACATTATTATTTGTAATAAATTTAATTTTTACATAACCAAAATAATAATAAATTTTATTTACATATTGTTTATTAATTACAGATTGTATATGTTGTATAAAATATTTTTAGCAAGTAATTTTATAACTAACAATTCGTATTAATATGAGTTTGACTATAATTTTCATAAAATTTAATTTATTAAAAATTTTAGTTAGCTCTTAATAGCAATTTAAATTTGTTACTAAAATATTTAGTGATAATTTAATGAAAGGTTTAATAAAGTCAAAATGTAAGTGTTTTTTATTATGAAATTAATAGCTTGTACTAGTATTGTGTCAGACTTAACACATAATCAGATGTAATCAGATAAGACATACTAAATTTTTTATTTCATTGAAAGTCAGGATTAAATTTAGTGGATTAGTGGATAATAATAATTTATTTAATATATATCTTAATATTTAATATTTTAACATATTATTATCCACTAATATATTAATATTTAGTGGATAATATTAATTCACACTATTGTAATTTAGGTAATAATCTTAAAAATGTATCATTTTAATTAATTGGGCTAAATTCATATTATTGTTTCGTATATTTCATGTGTCATATTTTTATATGGAGTACAATTCTACAATATTTTATTTTGAAAATTTTAAGTATTTTAAATCTTGTAATAATATTTTTGAATTTGTGTGAAAATAGTGTTTATTAAAGTTTATACATAATTTATTTATCAGTATTTGTATTGTCAGATAATAATATTTTATTATTACTTAAAATCTGTTTTAGTGCCAATGCCACCAATCTTGCATTTAACAGTTATTAATACAACTGCTTTGGAAGCAGAATGGTCAATGCCAGATGAAAATAGGCATCCTGTTGATGGATTTCTTTTATATTATCGTCAACGAAGCCATTCATTAAAAGGTCCAATTGATGTTCCTGCCAACATGACCAAGTTTTTAATTACTGATTTAGGTATTGAGATATACTAATTTTAATAAATTTATTTTAAAAATTATAAAAATTTTAAAATATTTTGAGTTAAACCTTTGGTTGAAAAAATATATTTTTAGACCCAGTGGGTGAGTGCATAAAACCACAGAACATAAATGATTGGTTGTGGGTTTGCGCTTCACCAATGGTCTGATGGCATGCAGTTTTCCAGGTTTATTCACATTTGTAACATCTAAATAAGGGCCAATTCCCATAAAAGTCCTCCTGGGAGGCATACGCTACACTCTTGGTAGATTGCAGCCGGATGGCCGAGCGGTCAAGGTGGCAGCCTACCACTCTGGGGGACCTGGGTTCGAATCCAAACGGGTCGAAAAATCCCTAGGAATTTTTTTTGGGGGGTGGTTCGTTCGGATATGTTGGGTCTCGTCCCTCACCACCCGGCAGCCCCATTGTGGGCCTGGCCAAACCCATAATGGGCTTGCAAAAAGAGGCCCTCTNGATCATATGCAATGATTTATCTCTCTTAAATCTTTTCCTTTTTTCTGAAATTGTTTCCCTAGATTGATTGTTTATGATCACTTGGGTCAAAGTTCTACCTGTTTATGATCACTTGTGTCTGACTTATAACTTTTCATTTTGACATTAACAGTTTATTTAACACGTGTTGGAGTCATCCGGGACTCGTTGTTTACATTTTGTGCCGCATTGTTTAAATTATGGGATTTTCCTCTCCCTCTCATATTTAATCTATCGCTATTATTTAATCATAAGAATACCGCAATTTACATGATTTTGGACCTCAGTTGGGTCCTCACAATTGCAATTAATATATAGTATATTTTAATTAAAATGATTATTACAATTCAGAATCAAAATAATGTCAAAATTAATGCTTAATTTCACAATTTATTTTATAAATAAATTATAATTATTGGAAAAATTGTTTTTTTTTGTTTTTTTTAAATAATTGCATTCTTATAGAGACATATGAAAAATGTTTCTGTTATTATTATACTTACTATTTATTTTGTATTAAAATTTATATTTTAAACGAAAGAAATTATAATTCATTAATATATAAAAATAATATCTTCTCAGTTCCTACTGCACCAAGAGACTTAACATGGACACCAGTTGATGCACATTCAGTTAGATTAAACTGGCAAATTCCTGTTCGGCCAAATGGCATTATTATAAGTTATTATATATTGTATAGTGAACATACAGATGATGAAGTACATCCTGATAATTGGTCAACTAAAGAAGAACAAGGTAAATTAATTTTACAACAACTGCTGAACTGCTGGATTATCAATAAGAAGATTTTTATGATAAAAATCTTATTTTGATTAAAACATATTTAATTATATAAAATAAATTAAAAATATGCAATAAATCAAATTGATAAAAAATTGATATTTTTATTTATAGGATCACAGCTGTCCTCATTAGTGAATGGATTAGCTAGCAATACATTATATTACTTTTGCATGAAAGCAGAAACAAGAGCTGGAACTGGTCCATCAACTCCAATAATCAGTTTAAATATTCCAGTAAGACATAGCAATTATTCAAGATCGTCTCCTAAAGAAAGTAAGTAATCACAAATATATGAAATATATTTTTTTAGAATATAATGAACTTATATTGATATCAAAATAATTTTCTTTTCAAAGTTTGTATTCAAAAAGTAAAGAAATTTTCAAGAGTTCTTTTCCATGCACTCAATGCTAAATTATACACCAGTACAAATAAAAAACTTTTGGCATTAAACTTGAAAATATTATTTATTTAAACATAAACTTGTTTATGTTTAAATAAATAGTCTTGTTTATTTGTACTAGCATAAAGTAATTATATTAACTTTGCAATTTTTGANATGTTTCAAAATCCTTCAGGGAAGAAAAATAGTTATTTAATGTTTATCTACAAACCTTACATAGTGCTGTAATCATATAATATATTATCTATCATCTTTGAATGATAGTAGCTTATTATAAATTTTAAGTTACCATATATATGAAATATCTCTATATTAATTTAAACAAATCTTAGAAATATCTGAAGTGATTTGATGTTTAGTTTGATATTTATAATAATTAAAACATTAAATGTTTAGAAAGTTAATGTTTAAGAAGATATCATTATATAATTATGCAATTAAATTCTGTAATTTTAATTTCAGTACCAATAACTGCACCTAGTATAACAGTGAATAGTCTAACACCAACAACATTACATGTTACATGGGATCAACTTTCTCCAGAAAATTCTCGAGGTGTAGTGATTTCTTATCGTATTCATTATCGTAGACACAATCAAGCATCCTATAGTGTTATAGATGTAGCAGAAAATATTAAGGATTATACAATTACTGGTATGATATATGATTTTTATATAATTAAATATTTTTGTTGAAATTAATGGAAAATATAGAGAATTTTTAATAGTAAACTAAAAAAATATATATGTATAATATAATATTAGTTTTAATTATCATATAATATTTTAACAATTGCAAGGTCTTCAACCAAAAAAGAAATATGATGTTCGTGTAATGGCAAGAACAAAAATAGGCTTTCCTGTTCTTTCTGATGAAGAATGGCCTTGGGTTGTACATGAAATGCCTGATGCTATAACTGCTACTGGTAACTATATAAAATATTTTAATCTAATGAAAATAGAATTGATTATTGAACTTAATATGGAGTTAAACTTTTTGAAAATTAATCAAGATTGTTATATTTATGTTAAATAAATTTAGTATTAACTTTATAAAACTATTATTATTATTAAATTTCATTAGATTTTTGAGGACATTTCTGTTAAATATAATAGTTAAATTCTGTAATTATATCGAAAACCTTTTAATGTTTGCTCTTCCTATTCTGTTTTCTATTACTGCAGATTTTCTTACTCATTTTTGTTATCTAAAATAGAATATGTCATCAACAGGAAAAAAGTCATTGGTTTCTTTTAGCTTTGCTTTGTTTAAGCATTCTGATATACTGCTCCACAATGGAAAGTACTGTCTCCTCCTCATTTTGTTTGATTTGAAAATCATTTAAATTAATTTATTTTTGTAAATAAATATTATTTTATTTAAGTTGATTTAGTAAATTAATTCAAAATATTGTAATTTAAGAGATTTCAATTGTATATTAATCCTTAACTCTGTAAATTATACAATCTTGAGTTTGATCCTGAAAATCATTAATAAGAATTTTTGATAAAGTGAACTAACTACTATTCCACTAACAATTCGTATTAATATGAGTTTGACTATAATTTTCATAAAATTTAATTTATTAAAAATTTTAGTTAGCTCTTAATAGCAATTTAAATTTGTTACTAAAATATTTAGTGATAATTTAATGAAAGGTTTAATAAAGTCAAAATGTAAGTGTTTTTTATTATGAAATTAATAGCTTGTACTAGTATTGTGTCAGACTTAACACATAATCAGATGTAATCAGATAAGACATACTAAATTTTTTATTTCATTGAAAGTCAGGATTAAATTTAGTGGATTAGTGGATAATAATAATTTATTTAATATATATCTTAATATTTAATATTTTAACATATTATTATCCACTAATATATTAATATTTAGTGGATAATATTAATTCACACTATTGTAATTTAGGTAATAATCTTAAAAATGTATCATTTTAATTAATTGGGCTAAATTCATATTATTGTTTCGTATATTTCATGTGTCATATTTTTATATGGAGTACAATTCTACAATATTTTATTTTGAAAATTTTAAGTATTTTAAATCTTGTAATAATATTTTTGAATTTGTGTGAAAATAGTGTTTATTAAAGTTTATACATAATTTATTTATCAGTATTTGTATTGTCAGATAATAATATTTTATTATTACTTAAAATCTGTTTTAGTGCCAATGCCACCAATCTTGCATTTAACAGTTATTAATACAACTGCTTTGGAAGCAGAATGGTCAATGCCAGATGAAAATAGGCATCCTGTTGATGGATTTCTTTTATATTATCGTCAACGAAGCCATTCATTAAAAGGTCCAATTGATGTTCCTGCCAACATGACCAAGTTTTTAATTACTGATTTAGGTATTGAGATATACTAATTTTAATAAATTTATTTTAAAAATTATAAAAATTTTAAAATATTTTGAGTTAAACCTTTGGTTGAAAAAATATATTTTTAGACCCAGTGGGTGAGTGCATAAAACCACAGAACATAAATGATTGGTTGTGGGTTTGCGCTTCACCAATGGTCTGATGGCATGCAGTTTTCCAGGTTTATTCACATTTGTAACATCTAAATAAGGGCCAATTCCCATAAAAGTCCTCCTGGGAGGCATACGCTACACTCTTGGTAGATTGCAGCCGGATGGCCGAGCGGTCAAGGTGGCAGCCTACCACTCTGGGGGACCTGGGTTCGAATCCAAACGGGTCGAAAAATCCCTAGGAATTTTTTTTGGGGGGTGGTTCGTTCGGATATGTTGGGTCTCGTCCCTCACCACCCGGCAGCCCCATTGTGGGCCTGGCCAAACCCATAATGGGCTTGCAAAAAGAGGCCCTCTTAGTGCCCACAGCACGGAAAGGGTAAAAAAAGAAAAAAACTGTTGTTAGATTGCCCACATGTTGCATTGCTGTAACCAAATAAACTAAACCAAACCTGAAAATTATTTAACACAGATTATTATTTCTAATTACAATATCATTCTCATTCATTTCCAATTATTGAAAATAACTGAGAATTTAGTGCTTAAGTCTGTAATATATTGAACAAATTTCATTCAAAATTTGTTTATGTGGATTGTGCTGAACATCTATCTTAAGTTATACTATATAAATCTGTGAATATTTATTGGCAACACTATATCTTTAATTATACAATTAAACAAAAAATTTATTATAATAATTTTAATATTTAAAGCATTGTCAGATTATATTCAAAACAAAACATTATTATAATATGAGAAATAGTATAATCAATAAATCTGTAAATATATAATACTGAAATCTTCATCAAGGAAAAATGTTTGTTTGTTTATGTTTTACTTAAATCAATGAGTAATTGAATGAATTTTATTTAACAATAGTGATAAATGAAGAGCTACTGTTTATCTAAAATTTTATTATGTATTATATATCTTAAAATTTGATTATTTTATTGTAAGATGTGTTATAGATTAATGTCCAAAAGCTAATTTTTCTAAAAAAAGAAAAAGTTTAAAAAATATTTTAATGCTGATATTTTAAATTAATTAGTTATTCCTCTATTTTATATCTTAATTAATCTTGCTGTTAATATTATCATATATAGGCTTACCAGACATCCCGTTTTGACCGGGATTGTCCTGGTTTGACGATGTTGTCCCAGCATCTGGCCAGTTTGTCATTTTGTCCCTGTTATTTGGTAAATTTTTAAAAGTGCCAAATATACAAGAAGTAAAAATAGTGCAGCCTCGAGTAAAATGGCGATTTGGCACTTACCCCTCTGTTACACTTACTGTTGCCAATCTAAATATTTTGTATCTATATCTAAGTACTTTTAATGTTGTTTATATGTTTTCCTCAAAAATTTATAGCATATGGCCTAATGAATTTAGATTTTTTATTTTGTCATTCAGATAATTTTTCACAGAATTTATAATAGTATGTAGCCTATGAGATCCAGATATTTTTATTTAATTTTTTTTAGATATTTTGGATTTCAATTAGAGTTGGCAAGACTGAAACTTACACTGGCCATGTCATTGCTGAGCATGCCACATCTTAATCAAGTTCAAATTGCTGATTGGCATTTGCAATTATTTTGTACAGTATATTAAATTCATTTAATCTCTAAAATGCCAAAGAGAAACCATGTGTTTACTGATGATTGAAATAAGTCTGTGATCATATTGATGAAGTGAAATATGAACTGTGCTTTTCAGAATTTTCAGTAACTCAAGGTGGGCATTCAAACATTAAAAATCACTTGAAATGTGTGAAACATAAGGCAAGCAATAGTAGCTTCCTCAAATGTATTGTCATATTTTAAATGTACTGATTTAAATGATAAAGAATTTTTAAAAAAGTTCACACTAGTGTTAAATATTAATAATAAGATATGTTTAGTTCAGTTATAAAAAGTTGCTTTTAACTTGTTGTTTTTATTAACAACTACTTTATTTAGCCTTTTCAATCATAGGTACAGTACTTATCCTAGTAGGCTAATTTTCTGTTGCGAGTATTTTCTCAAAATTGTCTTGGTTTGAGAAAAAATATTATGGTAAGCTTAATCATATATCAATATCAGTGCTTGTGTTTACTCATAAATTTCTTAGGAATACTGAAATTTTAGGAAATTCTGACTTGGAAATATCACAATATTTTCCAACACCATAAGTACAGGCACTTGCTGATTTATAAATAATCATTATAATAAATGTATGGGAATGATTTTTTTCTATCATCAGTAATATAGCCAACAGCCATGTTTGGCTGTTGGCTATATTACTGATGTTAAAATGTAACTATAATGATACACATTTTATTCTTAAATTATTGTATGTATATTAGTTGTATAATAAATGATGTAAAAATTCACTAATGTATAAAAGAAAGCTTAAAAGTGATATATCACATAAATCTTTTATATTTGTAATTTTTAATCTAAAATGATTGTAGCTGTCCATTTATCTGAGTTTTCAGTTATCTGAGATACCATTGATCCACATTACCTTGGATAATTAGGGTTCTGTTGTACTAGTTATAGTTTTATTAATTAGATTATATCAAATATTTCATTTAATATAAAAAATTTAATTTTGTTTTTAATTTTGGTTTTTCTGTTTTATTTTGCTAATTTAAAATTATGAATTTTGTTTAATAGAATACAATATACTATTGTATTGTGTAATTTTAAAAATAAAAAAAGTTTGTTTCTAGTCTGCTGTATGAAATTCTGATGGAATTTATTTATTGTGAAAATGCATAATAAATATTTAGCAATATAATTTCTAACTTCTTAATGCTTAATGAGAAAAATTAATTATACAAATTGTCATTTTAAAAAAGCTGTTTTTCTGCTTTTTGAAAGATTTATTCTTGTCGCATTAATTTTAATATTATGTATTTTCTAAATGTAGCTCCAGAAACATGGTATGAGGTTCATTTATCAGCTTATAATGACCAAGGTGAAGGAAATGAATCAGTTAGAAATATACTGACTTTGCCAGAAGATCATCCAGATGTAGAAATTGTTGAGGGTAAGTTTTAAAGGTTTTATATTAAAATCATATTTATTGAAATAAAATAAATTTTAATTATAGAGTTATAATGTAGCATATTTCTTATCACATTTTCTTTTATTATTTTAAAATTATTTATAAGAAAGAGTAATAGGAAAGAAATAATAATTATATATAATTTTATATTTTCATTGCAAAAAAAATTATTTGCTAATATATACATATATAGTACAGGTAACCCCCTTATAACACGGCACTTCTATAGCATGGATTCACTCTGACACAGTTCGAGAATTGGGTAAAACCCTCGTACAACATGAAATGTAATAAATTTTTACATACTTAAGAAATAATAGTTCATGAAAATTATTATTTTTGTGAACTATTAATACTTAAGTATGTAAATTTTATTTTCCTTCTGTCGATACACATGGTCCTTCTCGAAACTTGTTTCAATGTTGCCAGATCTCAACGCTTCTGCTTCTGATGTTGCCAGATGTTTTTCCCTTATTCCATACTTGCTTTATTCTTCATAAGTGCTTAGCACCATATAAGGAAATTTATAAAGACCTTTTAACTAGAAGCAAGCAATCTAAAATTACATACATTTTGCAAAAGGTAAAGCATGGATCTGAAGATAATGCAGAAAAATACTCAGAGGATAAGGATGACTTGCCAAAAAGAAAATGCTCTCGATTAATAGTGTTTTTAGTGATGACAAAGAAAACATTGTTTAATTTATATTATTATGTATCATTTAAGAAAATTTTAATAAAGATATTTTATTTTAATTATGAAAATATTATAGCATATTTTTTAATTTTTGGAACCTAACCCTCCTTTTCATACTAGTTCTTTGTTTCGTATAACACGGATCCGCATAACACGGCAATTTTTTGGAACATAACTACCGTGTTATACGGGGGTTACCTGTATATTAGAAAAAGAGCATTTATAAAATACATATTTCAGGTGGTCACAGAAACCAATACATACAAAAATATACTGTGACTATGCCATAATCAGAGAAAAACAATACATCACAACAGATCAGACATTACAGTCATTGACAAGGAAAATAAAATCATAAACATCATAGACATATCTTTTTCAACACTTGCAACGTACAAAATATATACACTGAAAAATTAGTAAATATTCAGAATTTGCCCATAAAATTAAGCATCTATGGAGAAGAATGGATAAGATACTTAATGTGCCAGCATTCTTATCTTGCGTAATGTCATACCACACACACCACAAAAGTCTAGAAACATGAGGGCTTCACACTAGCATATAAATCAGCACACTACAGAAAGCTACTTTACTAAATATAGGCCACAGTTAGGAAATCCTTTAGTACAGTTATATACTTGAACAGCACATAAACAAAACATTTGTTTTCTGTAATTATGCATTGACTTTGGTCTAGCAAGGCTTTAAGTTCCAGTATATATGCTATGTAGGAAATACTTCACCAGCATTATAGCANAAATTAACAAAGTAATAACTCTTTATAAATTTAAATTATAAAGTATCAAAACTGATAAGAAGTTTTTTGATTAGTTATAGAACCTCCTCATCATTTAGAAGCAAATCCTACTAGTTCTACAAGTATTCATTTAATATGGGAAATTCCAATTATAAATAAAAATATCAGTTATTATACTGTTCAGTATCATCCAGTTTATAGCACTGGAGAAATAAATGCTTCCTCTATATCCTACATCAGATGGTAAATTTTACTTTGAATGAATAACAGCTATTTATATAATTAATTTAGTGATTAATAAATTTTAATTTTTTTTTCTTATTTTAGTACTAATAAAGAAGTAATGATAACAGACTTATTACCATTTACTCTATATGAATTTTCTGTGAGTTCACATGATTATAAAAATCAACAAGGCCCATTTGGAATGAAAGTAGAGTGTAAAACAAAAGAAGATAGTAAGTTAATACTTAAAACTTTTTCAAACTATTTTTTTATACATGATTTTATAAGAATTAAACTAGTGATTATGAAATACTGTATTTCTATTCATAAAATGAATAAAAAGTTATATCTAATTAAAATAATAAATTCAAAAAATTAGAAGGTTAGGTGTTATTTTCACTTCTTCATCTCATATGTTTTTAATAATTATAATTTAAAAATATGTTTAAAAATAAAAACACATTTAATTAATGTAATGAGAAAATAATGTAAAATGAATTACTTTACAGTACTATTAATATTAATGTACAGTTCTGACTACTAATATACAGTCATAATTTAAAATATATCTAAAAAAATTAATATTGATATATATGTTTTTAAAATTATCAGTTATTGTCAGTTATTGCATATGACAACTTCTTTGAATGACATAAATAAGAAATATTGTTAAAAATATAAATAATGAGTTTTAAATTTTTTTATATTTTTCAATTTGTGAAAGAGAAAATTTTTACATTATTTGAAAATATAAAATATTATTTATATAAAGTTTTTGTATACAAATATATATATGCAGTAGAATCTAATCAGTCACTCCTTAAACAGAGAGGTTCCAGATTACTGTGAGTGCATAGGCCTATAGTGTGCCCAAAGGCAATGAATGATGTGATCTGTAACTCCTTGGTACTGATTCTTTTTTGAGGCAGGCAGGCAAATAATATGGTGTGCTGACATGCAGGTACTGTACACAGAAATGAAACCTGAGTAAACAGGATGTGTAACATGACTAAATTCACATTTTCATGAAATGGAAGTCCACAGGTGACACTGGAGGATTATCTAATGTCATATAATTGAGAGGCCAGATTAACAAATCTACTGAAAATGTTCATTTAACAGATTAAAAATAAAAACTTTTTGTCTTCTTTTGGCAATATTATCTAATACAGAAATAGAATATGAATTTTACAGCATTCTTGCCAAAATAACATGAAATAGATTAGCTATAGTTAAATAGGATAATTGAATAATTTTTAAAATTAAATTGAAAAGTTCTGTCCAACATTATTATTTGTAATAAATTTAATTTTTACATAACCAAAATAATAATAAATTTTATTTACATATTGTTTATTAATTACAGATTGTATATGTTGTATAAAATATTTTTAGCAAGTAATTTTATATAAATATCATTAATATAATAATAATAATAATAATAATAATAATCTTTATTTGTCGTAATAGGCTTTCGCCTGTTACAAGGGCATTTAGTTTTACATAAACGCGTATTAATTTAACATCTCAATTTTTTTCGTCTTATTAACATTAATATATTCTATTTGCTAATTTTTAAATTTACATTAATATTTTGTTACAATTATCATTTAGTAAATTGTTTAACATAGTTATATAACATATAAATCGTGTTAGTATTAGCTCTGTCAAAAGTCTTAAACATTTTCATCTCACTATTACAGTTGACTAGCGGTTGCATTTGGAGCCTTTGTATTTTATCTTTTTCATTACAGCATTCACATATAATATGAACTCTAGATAAAGGTTTAGTACAATTTGGACATTTAGATTGGGTATAGTCTATATATTTATCATTTATAATTATTCCGTATTTATTTAGCCTAAGCTGTATAAAAAACTTTTTGATGTTAAAAGCTAGATTTGTCAATATATAGTTATTATTTACTGGGTAATTTAAAATTGTTGCATACCAGCTTGTGTTTTCCCGTTTTCTTATGTCTTCAATGTCTTGAATGATGGAGAGCTCCATAACTCTGTAAAATAATAATAAATTAAAAGAATAAAATAAGTTTGATTCCAAAATTTTTATTAAAAAAAATATTTTTGTGTGTATTTATATATTAACATCTCTTATAAAAATTTAATATTTGCTGCTTTCATATTACATAAGGTTTAGTTTAGTTTTTAATTTTTGCTGCTAATTTATATTTTATACGAGATGTATTTCATTTTATAAAAACATTTTTATTAAATATATTGTATTATGGTAAGAGAAAGATATTTCAATAAATTTGGATTTATGAGATACTTTTTATAAATTTTTAACTAATAAGAAATATAAACTTAAATGAACATTTTATTTGTTTATCCAATAACATTGATAATTTCATCTACATTTAGTATTTTGACAATATTTGAGAAAAGTTGAATTACTAACATATTAGATATTTACATATGCTGCTCTTATATTCTAGCATGCTACTTAATCTGATCTTATTATTTGATCATGAGAGAATAGACTGCTTAGATTGAAAAATATCTTCAGAATTTAAAAAAATGTCTTTGATGACATCAGAAGAAAGATTTCAAATAAGAATTAAAATTAGTAGTTAAACATTGTGTAAGGTAGCTGACCCAGTGGAGATAGGGGACTTGAAACCCACTCCACGGCACCTATGTAAGGTTGCCGTCTCCTAGGTGGGATCTATTAATCCTGTGTCAGGATGAACCTAAGGGAAGGTTGTATGTGGGCTGTGACGGAGGAGGCAAATGATGACAAGTGTTTTACAAAAGAAAGCCGTTTATTTGTTAACATTTATGCTTACTTTGATGATATGAAATCGTGCTTTACAATTTGTTTATGCTTCTAACACAATAAAGTGGTATAAATTAAGACACTTAATTTATACCACTTTATTGTGTTAGAAGCATAAATTTTATGCTTCTATCAACAATTGACAGTCCTTCACTAGGTTCTTCTCGTTGAAGATGCGGAGAGGTGAGAATTTTGGTGTCTGTCTGGCCCCAGGGCGGATGAGATGAAGTCGATGAGCAAGGCAGACGATCGGAAGGAGGAAGCGGTGGAGTCCAAAGTTCTTGGCAACGACACACCACAATATAAGTCACGACCTTTTGTGGAATACGTAGGAGAGCCTCCCTCCGATCTTAAATTTCGGATTTTTATAGATTTTTCTCCCACTATTCAGACTTTTGATTGGCCCCTCATCTCCTTCCTCGCTTCCCGATTGGTCTCTCTTGTTTTGGGGAAAACTGAGACCAACTTGGGTCATGGTTAAGGTCTGATTCCAGGTGTCTGCTCGACGCCTTTCTGTTGATTGTTCTTGGGGATTGTTGACAAAATTGCAAGACTCGTGCTCATAATTTAGCTCCGTAACTCGCGATTTCTGTCATCTGGGTACTCGAATCATATGCAATGATTTATCTCTCTTAAATCTTTTCCTTTTTTCTGAAATTGTTTCCCTAGATTGATTGTTTATGATCACTTGGGTCAAAGTTCTACCTGTTTATGATCACTTGTGTCTGACTTATAACTTTTCATTTTGACATTAACAGTTTATTTAACACGTGTTGGAGTCATCCGGGACTCGTTGTTTACATTTTGTGCCGCATTGTTTAAATTATGGGATTTTCCTCTCCCTCTCATATTTAATCTATCGCTATTATTTAATCATAAGAATACCGCAATTTACATGATTTTGGACCTCAGTTGGGTCCTCACAATTGCAATTAATATATAGTATATTTTAATTAAAATGATTATTACAATTCAGAATCAAAATAATGTCAAAATTAATGCTTAATTTCACAATTTATTTTATAAATAAATTATAATTATTGGAAAAATTGTTTTTTTTTGTTTTTTTTAAATAATTGCATTCTTATAGAGACATATGAAAAATGTTTCTGTTATTATTATACTTACTATTTATTTTGTATTAAAATTTATATTTTAAACGAAAGAAATTATAATTCATTAATATATAAAAATAATATCTTCTCAGTTCCTACTGCACCAAGAGACTTAACATGGACACCAGTTGATGCACATTCAGTTAGATTAAACTGGCAAATTCCTGTTCGGCCAAATGGCATTATTATAAGTTATTATATATTGTATAGTGAACATACAGATGATGAAGTACATCCTGATAATTGGTCAACTAAAGAAGAACAAGGTAAATTAATTTTACAACAACTGCTGAACTGCTGGATTATCAATAAGAAGATTTTTATGATAAAAATCTTATTTTGATTAAAACATATTTAATTATATAAAATAAATTAAAAATATGCAATAAATCAAATTGATAAAAAATTGATATTTTTATTTATAGGATCACAGCTGTCCTCATTAGTGAATGGATTAGCTAGCAATACATTATATTACTTTTGCATGAAAGCAGAAACAAGAGCTGGAACTGGTCCATCAACTCCAATAATCAGTTTAAATATTCCAGTAAGACATAGCAATTATTCAAGATCGTCTCCTAAAGAAAGTAAGTAATCACAAATATATGAAATATATTTTTTTAGAATATAATGAACTTATATTGATATCAAAATAATTTTCTTTTCAAAGTTTGTATTCAAAAAGTAAAGAAATTTTCAAGAGTTCTTTTCCATGCACTCAATGCTAAATTATACACCAGTACAAATAAAAAACTTTTGGCATTAAACTTGAAAATATTATTTATTTAAACATAAACTTGTTTATGTTTAAATAAATAGTCTTGTTTATTTGTACTAGCATAAAGTAATTATATTAACTTTGCAATTTTTGATTGTTTTATAGATATGCAGTAATATATTAAGAATTAATTAGTTTTAGAAGAAAAAGAAATTTTTTGAAGAAACTTCCATCATCATCTACAGCTTTCATTATTAATTTTCATATTTATTATTATTTATAAATAACAAATAATTTTTATCCCTGAAACAATAACTGTAATATTTTAATAACATTGTTTTTCTGTTTAAAGGATATTTGTTTCTGAATCATTTCTCTGATTAGCATTTCTTTAAAATATATAAAAGAAAATTCCACTTTAAAAAATATAGTAAATACGTATAATTTTTTACTAATTTAATAAAAGTGTTTAATTTATTTTTTATAATAAATAGCATAATTTTATTTGGAAGAATAAGTTTTCTACAACTTTTGTTTTTTGTTTTTTTCATGCATTACAATATTTTCCACCAAATATGATAATTTATTATGATTTTTAATTTTCTCCAGCAGCAATTTTCTTTCTGTCAGGATAACAATTCTAGTCTTATTATTTTTTTTCTATATTCTTTATTCTCTTCTATGTTTTGAATATTTTATATTTATATATTTTACTAAATAATTTTTTCATTGAATTAAATTTTTATTTTAGAAAAAAATATATTTTGAAATTTCTTCTAGAATATGAATTTCTAATGAAAATGTTCTGAATTTATATTTTTCTTTCTGTTATTCTAAAACAAAGCTTATTTCATTTTGTTTTTTGAATTATGTTGCTTTATTTGAAATATTTTATTTATTTATATGAGTATATTAATTTATAATGAAATATATCTTTCATATCATATTAATATCCTTTGTTTGTAAGTTTTGGGTTTAGTTATTGTTTGAATAAAATTTTAAAATGCTTTTCTTGGAATATTTGTTCATCACTTACATTAAAATATCTGGCATTGTTTATTAATAATTAACTGAATACAGCGTATTTTGTACAGTTTTTCTTCTGTATTAGTTTATATTACATTTATACAAATTCAATTCAAAGAAGTAAAGAAAAAATATATAAAGATGCAATAATTTATTGTTATATTCTTTATTCATTGCTATAATATTTATCTGGAACAAAAAAAATTTTTTTCTATATAATTTGATAACATTTGCCAGTGTATTTGATTAAATATTAAATTGAACAATGAAATCAGCAATGTTGAACAAGCCTTTTGTAATCAATATTGAGAACACTATTGATTTTTATCAATCAATATTCAAAACTTGATAAATTTTTATTAATCAATATTGTTTTTTAATTCTGAATTGGAAATAACTTTTGTATATATAAAGTTTTTTTGAAATATTTATTATAAATATATAATTTATCATTTGTAAAGGTTTTTGAAATATAAATGTGTTAAGGATTTAAAATATTGATATTTTCATTTGCACTTCATTATGAAATATTGCAGATCACTAGCAAAATATGAAAATAAATTATAAAATATTTTTCTTCTTTTCCCTTTGAATCCATTCAGATTATGTAATTTGAACTATTTTGTTAGCATTTTTTCTTTAAATTTTTTAAATTAAAAGGTTCTATTTACCTAATATAATTTATAAATATGTTTAATTAATTACATTAAAATAAAAAAATATATATGTATTATTCATATCTTTCAATTAATTGCAAAAAAAATTAATTCAGTTTATAGTGTTGAACCTCAAGATCCATTACTTGGCATTGTACTAGGAATATCTATTGGTGTTGGATGTATCATCATTTGTGCTATTATTATTGTTTGTCGTAATAGGTAAGAAATTATTTAATGTTATATTCAAATTTTAAATACCTTTATATAATAATAATAAATTTATGAATCTTTTAGAAAAAAATTATTCTTACATTTATAAAAAACAAATTATTTTTATTTATGCATTGTTCAATAATTGAGAGAGAATTTCTAGGGATGTTTAGAATTAGATCAAAAGCATTAGAATAATTTTTAAAAATTATAAAAATTTCTATAAATATTTTGTTATTTATAGAAATATTTGAAATAGTTGTCAAATACATGTTACATGTTTCTAAATAAAAACTATTAATAAATAAATAATCACTAAATTAATGAAAAACTATTTTAAAATCATATAATGAGTGTATTGTGATGATTGTGTTTAAGAATGAAATAATTTATGTAGGAATAATGATAGAACTAGAAGTAACAATAATCTTCCAGCGTTCAGCTAAATCTTCCAGCATTCAGCTAAATCTTCCAACTGTCTTCAAACTGTCTCAAAACCGTCTTATCAACAGAACGATGATATTCTACGATTGTAACGTCTTATGTCCTTTTTTGCACCTCCCTTAACTGTTGTCTCATTCTCTTCTCATGCCATTCAAACTCTTGCCAACTCTCATCTTTTTACTTCTTGCCCAAATCCCACATTCGACCATCTTGACAGCTAGCATCACCGATGTCCTTTCTGACCAGTCAAACATTTCATCAGTTGAACGGATCTATGCTTTCATGTTGTCCGCAGAAGTAGACATCTGCATTGGCCCCTTGTGATCACCTACTTTCTTGACTAAATATCTGTCATTTCTTAAAACTTATCTGATTTTGTACGGCCCTAAGAATTTTCAATGGATTTCACAGCCAGGCCTGTACTGAGTTCTTCTTATAGCTACCAGGTCATTGACTAAGAATGTGACGAATATCTTTTTCTTGTTAAATGTTTTCCTGTTTTCCATTTGCAGTTTCTTAATGTTCTTTTTGTTGTTGCTCAAATTTCATCCCTTTCTTCCTCAAAACACAGAACTTTTTCTTTCTCAATTTTACTTTTCATATTCTTGAACCAATAGTCTCTTTTCAGCAGTGCTTCGGTTTTCTTAACAGCAAAGTGACCTTGGTTGTGTGCTTCTCTGGTAATATTGGCTTGCATTTGTAAGGGAACCACCATTAATGACTTCCCATCCATTTTATTGTACAGAATCCCACTTTTCTTTCTACTTCGTAATCATTTGCCTTTTCCATGTCTATCTTATTAATTATCTCCATTAATTCACTAGCTTTTTTTTGTGCATTTTTGAGCCTAGCTACGATATTATGTTTATTTTCTTCAACTTGACTTTATTTTCCAGCTTCAGTTTTACTTGGTTCTGTTTCCTGGTCTAGAAGAGGACTTGCAACAGAATCCGTCTTTTCAGGAATATTTTCTTGCTTAAAAATTGCTTCCGATTTTTCTGGAGACTGTTTTTTATACTCTCTTTCAGGTATATCCCTTCTGATTCATTCATCTTCTGTGGGTTATTCAGATGCTTTGTGTAACCATTTTTCCATCTCATTAACTTCAGCCTTCACACTAGCAGATAGCCATCTTGGATGTTGACAAACTGGAACATCATTTTTTAAGATAATGTTTATTTTGATTCCTGTTTCTTGTTCTCAAACTGCTTTGTAGTTTTTTTATTAAATCTAGAAGTTCTCCTCTATATCTTGCATCATTGATATGGCTCCAGCTCCAGCACCATTAGTATCTACGCAGGCAACATCGATATTGTATACATCTGAGATGTTTACTTCTGCATTTTTTGCTTTGATAATCTTCTCAACACAACCTTCTTTTAAACTGATATAAACTTGTTTCAGAAAGTCTGTTCCGAAAGATAACTGATAAGCAAGGAATGAACTAGGAACCATATGAATGAGGATTGAAAATTGATATCCGTCAACACTTACTACAGTCCAAAAACTTTCCAGTGTAGAACTCTTTCGCTCACTTACTCATGAAATTCTAGTGAACTACCAGTTAATTTTGGCATGCCCATCTTTATGTAATTATCGGCTTTCATCAAATTTATATCACTTTCTGAATCTATAAGTGCCGCAAAGCTCACTTCCCCTATTTTGACTTTTTTTACAAGCTTTGATTTAAATTCTTTTCCTTTTACTTCATAACTTCTTTTCTCAGCATTTCGAGGACATTGAGATGAGATATGACCAAAATTATTACAACTAAAACATTTCATTTCTTTGTCTTTCTCTAGACAACTTTTACTTATATGGTTTTTCCCACCACAGTTATAGCAACATTTTTCATTCCCATAAGAATTATTAGTCTTAATCTCATGATATAGCTTCTTCGATCCCACCATCATTTTAGCATTTAGCTTTCAACTTGATTTCATGTTTTCATAAACTTGCAGCTTCTGTCAAAATTCTTTGAAAGAAGTAGCACCATAAAGCACTGTTTTACTTATTTTGTCATCCTGAATTCCATCGATCATGTATTGTATCACCAATTCTTTCTCAGTTGTAATTTGTGATGAAATTTCAATCATCCAATACATGATAAGTTTCACTCTGATGCTTCACCTTCATCAAAAGTTGCTTGTGAATCTTCCTACTGTTCAGTTTTGGAGAAAACTGAGCACAAAGAGCTTTTTTTAATGCTCTCCATGATTTATTATATTGTTCATAGTTTAGGTACATTCTTGCTGAACCTCTGAGTAGTCATTTTGCATAAATTATCCTTTGCATGCCATTCCAGTTAAACATTTCCACCATGTCTTCGAAATTGGAGATCCACTTAACGACATTTTTTTATGTCGTTACCACTGAACGTTTCGAGGGATTCATCAACATTTCTAAAGGTAAACAGTGACTTAGAGTACTCACTTTTATGTCACATAATATTACTATCTTCGCCCTTACTTTCATCAACATTGTTGTTATTTTGCACGTTGTCATCTCTGGCATTCTCAATCAAAAGTGCCATTTTCAATCTTTACTACCTGTTGTTTTCAATTTTCGTTGTCCTAGTTCAATTTTCAAATCAGCACACTTAAGATGTTTTACATCTGTCATCATATTGTCCTTAGATAGAATAGATTAGTCAGTCATAGTTCTTCATTGTTCACTGTAGCGTCACTAACTCAGTCATCTTGTCTGGCTTCCATTATTGCTTTTCTAAAAGTTCTCTTACGAAGTTCGTTCAAATTCCAGCTGAGCCCTCAAAATTTGTAGGAATAACGATAGAACTAGAGAACTAGAAGTAACAATAATCTTCCAGCATTCAGCTAAATCTTCCAACTGTCTTCAAACCATCTTACTAATAGAACGATGATATTCTATGATTGTAATGTCTTTTATTCTTTTTCACACCTCCCTTAACAGTTGTCTCGTTCTCTTCTTGCGCCATTTCAACTCTTGCCAACTCTCATCTTTTTATTTCTTGCCCAAATCCCACATTTATTGTATAAAAATTCAATTAATATTTTAATTAATAATGAAAAATTAATTAATACTGTTTTCTGTAATCCCTTATAACAGAGATAAAACTATTATTATGAATTAAGATCATATTTTATTTTATGTATAATAATGATTGAAACTTTAAATAATATAATAAATATCATAAACATTATCTGGTCAAAAATATCTGGACACCCAGTGGTATGAACTCGGAGAGTCCTGAGGCATATATTAATATGATGTTGGTCCTCCTTTTGCATCAATGACAGCCTGCATACATCTGGGGAGACTTTCCACTAGTTTTTGATAGGTGGCCATCGGAATTGACTTTCAGGCGTCCATCACAGCTGAAGTGAGTGCTGGCAGTGAGAATGGTCGATATGGCTGGCTACGTAATCTGCATCCTAATTTGTACCAAAGGTGTTCTATGGGATTTAGATCAGGGATCTGAGAAGGCCGGTCCAGTTTTGAACACCCATTTCATCAAACCATGCCTGCGCAAGTCTTGATGTGTGAATGGAGCAGTTATCCTGCTGGAAGAGAAATGGGCCTTCCCCAAAATATTGCTATAGAGTTGGGAGAGCAGCATTGTCCAGAATGTCCACATACATCTTAGAGTTCATGTTTCCAACCACAGGAACTAAGGGACCCAGGCCAAACCATGAAAAATACTCCCACAACATGATGCTGCCATCACCAAACTTTACAGTCGATACAATGCAGTCATATAAGAAGCGCTCGCTGGGAATCCACCAAACCCAGATGCCTCCATTGGACTGCCAGATTGTAAAGCGAGATTTATCACTCCAAAGAACACTTTTCCACATGTCCACAGTCCAATGATGGTGAGCTTTGTACCATTGCAATCAATGCTTCACATTCTGGAGAGTGATGTTTGGCTTGTGAGCGACTGCACAACCATGGAATCCCAGGTTTTTTAACTCTTGATGAACAGTCCTGGTGCTAACACTAATGCCTGATGATCTTTGGAACTCCTGAGTGATTTCAACCAACGAGGGTGTGTGATTTTGTTTCACTATCCTTTTCAGAGTTCTACGGCTGCATTCACTAATTTTGTTCGGCCTGCCACATCATTTTTTTCCACTTTCACTGCCTTGAAATTTTCACTTCACAATTACATCACCCACAGTTGATTTTGGTTTCTGTAGAATGTCCGAAATTTCACGAAATAATTTTCCACAAAGGTGGCATCCCACTATAATGCCATGATCAAAGTCACTAAGCTCCTTTGACTTACCTCATTGTCTCACAAATGCATAAATATGACCTGACAAACCACTACCAACACTTTTATACCTTTCCGTTACACATCAGAGACCATCACCTACCAGATCCACTTCTTTAGGAGGGTGTCTGGATACTTTTGGACAGATAGTGTACTAGAAGTTTAAATATTTTGTGATAATTTTATCACAAAATTTTTAATGTTCTAGCAAAATGTTCAACTAAATAAAATTTTAATGTTTGAAAATTGTATTTAATCTGAAGTATAATAATTATTTTTTTGTTTTTGTTTAATTAATTAATAACTTATTGCTATTTATTATTTATTAATAATTTTAATAATAAGAAGCGTAAAAACCTACATGAAAATGCAACTAATTTTGAGAAATTATTAAAGATGAAAAAATAGTAATTCACTTTTTAATACAGTGGAACTCGCATTCAATGAACTTGGATATATAAATATTATTAATTGGACTATATCCAAAATGTAACCTTGGTTTTATTGAACTGAACAGTCTAGTCCCAGCAAATCCACTATGTCTTTAATGCATTTTTCATTGGATATAGTGAACATGGTTATAATGGAAGCTCAGTTACATTGAACTAAATTATTCTCAACCTCTATTTCAATGACCTCGATTACAGTCTACTGCCTCCAGTGAACTCCTAAACACCTGGTAAACCATGTGCTGCTTCTTTTCCTAGAAAACATTTGTTGTTTACTAGAATGTACAGTACTGTATTAGTTACTAACATTAACACTCGATGACTCACATTTCTCATTAACCTAGAATTCTTCATCCTTTTATATTCAGTCACATTTGCACTTTTGACAATGATCTTGCTACAGAAAGTGCCTTTACAGTTGAAGAAAAAGAAAGAGTTGAGTGTGACACAATTGTTCTTATTCCAAATATTGAAGAGGCCAAGAAGGTGCCGGAAATAATATGAATGTGAGGACTTGTCAAACTTCAAGAAGAATAACAACAACAACTTAAAGCCCGAATAGCATATGTAAATTGCCAAACGATCGGGCTACTATATGGCTAATTAAATTATTAGAATAAAGTAATTTGTCATTAGAGGTAGGCATTAGGCGCCATCTCTTAAGTAAATTAATAATTAAAATTAAATAAATAAATTATTAAATTAATTTTAGAACCTTCTGGAATAAAAGAACTGGCCCGGGACGGGGCTTGAACCCACAACCTTCGCTTGCCGTGCGGTGCACTTGCCAGTTACACCACCCGGACCTCGAGTGAGTCTTCACTTCCAGAAGAATATTAGATTAGATATAACCTTACTTGGTTAAATATCTGCATCTGATTCTTCAAGAAGAATCAGATGCAGATATATTCTCAAAGAGTGTTTGTCAATTGGAGAAAGCCCTAAATGAAAATCTCATTAAGAATTACAAATAAAAGTTGATTATAGATTTTTTTTTAAAGTTGTACAAAATTAGGTAGTCATAAAGGACAATAAAAGTGTTCATAAATGCAGTTCTACTGAATATTGAGTGAACTATTGCATCTTTCAGTGCATTTTAATTGTTCTTTTGATATATGGTTATAATGAACTTTGGATACAATGAACTAAAACTAGTACTCCCTTGCCTTTCACTGTATCAGAGTTCCACTGTACTATAAGATTTTAAAAATAATATTTAGCTAAAATTTTCATTCTGCAATAATTTCACAATTGATGTGATGATTATGAAAAAAATTATGAAAAACTGCTCCTCTCTTATGTTTATATTTAGACCAAATATTAAAATTTTAATAAATAGATTTAGCAAGAATAATTAATTATTTAAAGAGAAAAATAAATTATAATTAGTATTTGTACATTTTGTGCTCTAGATAATAGTAATATACATATTAAATAATAATACAGTAGAGCGTCAATTATCCAAAAGTCAATTATCCGAAACGTCAATTATCTGAAAGAATTCCAGTTGGCAAATTTAAATTTTCGCCAGTGCTGTGATGCTGCAATCTTTGGCTATGTCTTGGGCTACTCAAATATTTTACATTTTTGATACTAAATTAACTTCTGAAGTATAATTTTTTATTGTTTTTATATTTTTCAATATATTTATTTTGTTTGTACAAAATAAAAAAATAATTTTTAACGATACAATAGTCTTCGTTAGGCTTAACATTGACGAAAATTCAACGTGAAGCGACATGCAACAGAGAAAAATTTCAACATGGGATAAATTAATATATTTTTTCGTACATAATCTGTTATCCGAAATATCGATTTTTCTGAACAACCCCAGACCCCAATTGATTCGGATAATCGACGCTCTACTGTAATAATAATATAATAACTGATACCTTTCTGATTTTTCAGGAGGATTTTTCAATAAATTTTTGTTAAAAATATTAATTATTTTTATTGCATTAATATTCTTAAAAGATTTTGTGAAATGAATAGTAAAAAATGACTCTAAATAAAATTAAATTGCTGTAATATTTTGTAAAATCATTAATGTATTATTTATAGATGTTTTCCTCCACCACCACCACCTCCTGGAAATAGATATTCTGTATGTTGTGGAAATGGCCATGTTCCACAATTAAATGGTCATGCTTCTTGTAATGGAAATGAAAAACAAGCTATTAGCTCAAAATGGCGAGAATTAGACTGCTTTACTCCTATGTTGTCACATTTTCCAAATGGCACCACAGAACGCCATTTAGATACAAAAGTAAGATTTTTATTTATCTATTATTAAATATTTTAATATAAAACAATTTTATAATTTTAATGTCTTTAAAATTTTGAAAATGTGTAATGTTCTCTAATTATTAGATAAACAAAACACTAAAGAAAACTTGTAGATCTAAACAGAATTATATTTAATAATATTAGAATAATTAATTTTTTCAGTGTAATACTAAAAAATTTAATCATAGTAAACTTTTCCTGAATTTATTAAAAATGTCTTAATATGGCAGTAGGAACCAATATTGTTTAATAATAATTAACAAATAAATATATATAAATTTCATTAGATACACATTTGGAACTTAGTTTGATTATTGATTAATATTTTATTATTAAAAAATAATTGTACAGTGATACCCCGAACTTACGCGATAGGTGGGACCGAGCGATAACCGCGTAAGTCGGGGTATAATTTCGCAATTTGTGTAAAATCCAAATTCATATCTATGTAAGCAAATAAATGTTCTCATTAATCTTATCACATCTTTTGATTCATTCATGGTTACAAGAAATCACCATATAGAGTCTCTCGAGTCTCCGTAGATATAACAAACACAGAAATAAATAACACAAAATAAATTGTAGCTATGCATTGATTCCGCGCGACACATCCGAACATGTAAGCTGAACAATAGTGTGGGGGGAGTGAGTAATCAAGAGCTGCGTGCTGCTCAAACAAAAGACGAATTGACGAGATTTGAAAATCGCGTAACTCCGGGTTCGCGTAAGTCGAGGTATTACTGTATTGAAAAAATACTGACTTCAATAACATAGGATAGTATTGCAACATTGAAGATGCTGAATCTTTTTAAAATAAAAATATATAAATCCTTAGACAATGGAACAATTTGGCATTCTTGATTTAAGAACAAAGTCTGATATAATGCAATCTGGTAACTTAGTGAGGTCAAAACTTTGGATTAATAATTTTAGTTATACAAAAAATATAATTCAAAATTACGAATTCATACATACTTTTATTTTATATAAATATTAAAGTATACATAAATTATGGCAAGCAAAGCTAGTATTAATGAAAACTTTATATAATTCAAAAATATTTAAAATTCTATCAAATTAAATATCTTTTGTATGAAAGTTTTAAATATTTATTATAGCCTTAATCATGAAATATTAGAGATTTATAGTTACATTCTTTGTTCATTATTTTTTAGTTTTGAAAAATGTGTTTTTAGAATCATTTGAATCAATTTAAGAAAAAATGAATTCTTTTTTAATCATAGTTTCATGGATTATTTTTACTTTTGAAAAATTACTTATTATTGTTTCTTATTCTTAAACTTCATGCTTTGCAAATTCAGAATTTAATAAAAAGTTGACATATATTATTTAGGGAGGATATCCTACTACCATTTGCAATGGTGGTAGCAATGGTATTACCCATCCTCTGCTTGCATATCAGAATGGGGTTGATAGTAATGCAAAAATTTCAGAAATTATTCCAGAAAGTTCTCAGGTATTTATAATCTGCTATTTTATTTATGTATTTACTTTTAATGGTGAAATAAAAAATTTGTATTTTGTTAACATTATTATCCAATCATGAAGTCAAAAGCTATGATTAGTTTTGCACATTTTGGATGGATAGATGGATAGTTGACTTTTATTGGTGCAAGGGCCACTTTGTTCACGCTGTGTCATAACTTATTTTGGTCTCTTTATTGAGTTATATTTTTTGACTTTGAAACTTTTCACGATACATCCTTGTGAACACTATAGGGCAACAGAATATAATTGTAACAAATTTTGAAAATTGTGTTCAAACAAAAATATGATAGTGATTCATTTTGCATAAATTAATAGTACTTTATGTGAGTTACTTAATTAAAACGAGTTAGTAGTGGAGGCATCACAGATTCACGGGATGCCTCAAAAGCCATTACCTTAGAAGGAATAAGAGAAGAGTTATTTTATTAAATGAAGTTGAATGAACTACAGATATAGTATAGTCTTTGGTGTTTTCTTCCTTTGAATATGGAAAAACTTTATCTAGAAATTTCCTGACTGTGTATTACTTTATAACCTCAACATTCACTTGCATCACAGAAATACAATCTTGAAAATCCAATCACTTATTCATCATCAGTTTTTCTCACCCTTGCGTATTTATATTGTTACTTTGGTTTAAGTTTGCATGGTTCAAAAGTGCAATTTTACAGGAGTGACAGTCTTTCCAATACCCTGTTGACTTTTGCTTCAAGATTAGTGTCAGTAATAGGGAGGTATTCTGATGGTACTTTCATCATTTGTGAGTTGTGCAAGGCTCTATTGTATTATAATCAATACTTCAGCAAAATGCATTATTGCGAAGATCTTTTACTGTAGCTGGTTTCAGTGTTGTTTTGATGGTTTTTCTCTGCATATCTGCACATGTAAATCTTATAAGCATATGATAATTGTAGGAAATATCTTATGCTAGTTTAAGGTAAATGTATGCCTAATAAACAACTTATTTATTCACAAAATATCGTTTCTCCTACTGTTATGTAGTGCTATTTGGAGCATGATAACCCCACTAGCTCATAAAGTAATCCATTTAAAGTGTTATTGATTCAAGATGCTTCACTTCATAACTTATATAAAAAGCTTCGCCTAAAGATAATGTTTTGAAATGATGAAAGTACTTGTTAGTACTTAAAATATTTTTAAGTAAATAACTTTAATATTAAAAGACAGTTTGGTTTATTCTTAACATTTTATAAGTCTTTGTTTGAACATAATTTTTAAAATTTTGCCATATTCATACTCTGTTTCTCTGTAGAGCCCACAGATTGCATAATTGCACAAATTTAAAGGTAAAAAAAAATCAACTCAGTAGATGGACCAAAACATATAAAGATTACCATAGGTTTGACCTGGTAGTTGGGTGATGTTACTTGTTAATTTAAAAATATGTTAATATTAAAACAAATAATTTTTAATGTAGGATTTTTTCTATCTTTTTCAATATTTATGATTAATATCACTTATTGTAAATCTTTAATTAAAAAAATTTCTGTGATATTAGAAATATTATTTTTCCATTTTTTAATGAATACTGTGGAGTACTATTTATGTTTCTCATTTAAACATCTATCTCGGTTGGTTTTAAAACATTCCTATTTCTTTCAATAGTGAAGTATTTTTCTTCATATTCTTCATAACTTGCAGCGATTTTATTTAATATTATTTTGTTTGTGCATCTAAATTCATTGAGTTTCATTTATACATCATTTACTCTATGTTGACAATAGTGGATATTGCAGTATTTTTTATAAAACATACATAGAATTTCTAGAACACATTCTTTATTCCATTCTCATAGTCATCTCTTCACATTTCAAGAATTAAATGGCATAAAATTGATCACACAAAGTATATTGTCTCTTATAGAGGAAGATTATTTGCAATGGGTGTGAAGCAATCACAATATAGGGGAAATACATATTTGCAGTACCTTGCAACAGCAAGAGAGTTAATAAGAATGTTCCTTTAACTAAGCAAGTTTATTTCATTCTGGCATAGTAAACACTAGTATTGTGTTGTATTCCTAAGACACATGGCAAGTTTTTCCATCAAATATCTTTATTGGTTGAGTTGATACAGTACATTGTTTTGTACTCGTTTCGGGCTTTGCCCCTTCAATCAACTATAATACAATATATATTTTTTATCTATTACAGTAGAGAACTTACATAAAAAACAATGAGTACACAAACGATATATAGATGTACCTTTGGTTACACTTTGTATAATTTAAAATCTTGTAAAATCGCTGTGCAGTGTTAATTATTTTATTTATCCTGTGTTAAATTTCATCAGTTCCTGAGTGATGTGTAAACAGTGCTCCATTGTACTTTGTTTGAATTTTTGAAAATAATCATGCAAATATTGATAATTTTATTCTGTAATATCCTTTTTGTCTGTTAGCATTATTACTATTAGTTTCAGTTTCATAAAATTTTTTAAAAGACATATATATATATATATATATATATAATTCATTCCCAAATAATTTATTTACTTTTTAACATTTAACACTTATCTAAATTTGCATAAGTAGAATTTTTATATACATTAAAGAATATACATACTAATACATACTATTATATATAATTTCTGTTGTTGTTTTTTTCTTACGTTTATTACCTAGAATATACTGTATTTAACTTTCATATGCTTAAAAACTTTTGTAATTTAGTTTTTTAAGAATTAAAAATTATAAAGATATTATACTTACTGTATTTATATTTCTCAGTAATAACAAGGAAAATATCTTTTGTTTTCTTTTTAATAGAATAATTTTTAAGACGTGGCTATTTATACATACAGTATGTATATTCAATTGGCTATTTATACATACTGACTGTATGTTCCTATATTCCGGCCAGATACTGGCTGTATACGCTGTTATTACAATTAATATTTTGATAATAACTACACAATTATAAATAATTATAGTTTTATTTATTAAAGTTCAGTTACAATGTTGTTCAATAAAGTAATCAATAAACTATGAAGTATCATTAAATCAGTGAAATATAGGTAATGAAATTTAAAATAGATTGGCAGGTATACCAATAAAGTAAAATAAATATATTATTTTTTATTCTGTATTTTAATTTTTTTTTTTTTTTTTTGTAAAAAGTGGTCTGCTTAGTCTTTATCTTCGGACGTCCTTTGGATTTAATTTTAGTTTTGAATTTTAAGTTCCTATTTGATCGATTTGAACAGGGCTTGTTATTAGACCAAATTTGTTCTTCAGATTCTTCTGGTTCAATTGTACTAAGCCCACTATTTTTATGTTCAAAAAGAGAAATTCCATTTTTTGCATTGCTTTCTATTACTTTTAATTCCTCTACATATTTATTGAAGGTTTGCATTCCATAATTAGACAAAATATCCACAATATTTTTAGTTATTGCCAGTACTGTATTAAATTTTTCCCTATCTGATAATATTTTGTTGGGACAATCAAAATCATCAGTAAAAGTTTCATCTTCAATATGATCATCGATATCTACATTTACATCATCTGTATCCATACTTAGTGCATTTTCAATTGAAATAATATATCTTGCATGAAAGAAGTTTTTGAAAATACAGTATGTCCAAATTATTATATTTTCTTATCATAAGAATATGACGACATGGTGCACTAAAAGAATTCCAAAATGAACAAGAATATGTTTTCATCGATGTATTGTAAAATTTTGATATTTTGCTATCAAGATTTTCTTCAATGCCATTATTTTTAATTCTCATTTCTAATAATAAATATCATAATTAGGATATCAATAATAGAAATTTAGGATATCCTAAATTATAAATAACATTAAAACTGTCATCTTTACATCATGTCTTTAAAAGGGTTAAATAGCCAATTGAGTATACCTATCATATATATAAATAGCCAATTGTGTATACTGTACATACTGTATGTATAAATAGCCACTTTAAAATTTTTATTTAATTATTATATAAATTCATTAATTAATGGAATTTAATTTCTTATTATTATATACAAACTTTTAATTAAAAATAAATAAATATTCAATATCAATATATTTTATATAGAATGAATCAGAAGAAAATGATATGTGCCTTCCAGTCTCTAAAAATCGTCTTCGTTATACAGTAAAAGATTGCTGGGATTCTGAAGATTGGAATGATATAAATGAAATACAGGCTTCTAATTCTCACCAAGTTGATGATATAAATTCCAAACTGCAAACAAATCATCAACAGAATAAATCTATAAATAAAGACAATATAGTATTGGAAGCTGAAACATCAACACAACATGAAAATAATTCCATTAATCACAAAGAGACAAATTCCAAAACTAACTCAGAAATGAGATCCCACACTCAGAGTCTCACATCTCTCACATCATCTCATTGCCAAGCAGAAGATACAGATGAAAAAAATAATAGTAGCAACAAACCTCAAGTACATGCTCCCTCCCCTGCACCAAATATATATGACTCCTCATCTGTTTGTGCTATGAACGATTTCAGTGAAATGCAGTCTTCTACTGATCCAGAATCTGCAGATAATTGTAAGTCATCTGCTTCCACACTACAGCCAAAGTATCCTCACTCAGTCACTCCCACTGGCAGCATTCTCCTAATGTAAAAATAATCTGATATTGGCCTACAAAGAGAGACAGACACCTCTCCCTTATTATTCAGATCAGGTCTTTTTTGATAGAAGCGGGTATTTTTTACAAGCTGTTTTATATTTATGTTAGTAAAGATGTACATGCGTTTATGTCATTAATACATTTTTACTATCTGACTCTATATATGATTTTTTCCTTATCCTATAAATAGTAATAACAAGAATTGCCAGATAGTTGTTTTCACAACGATATTCATTTTCAAGATTTACAGAAAGAAGAAAATTTGAATTTGATTGAGTAACACCATCTTACAAGGCATACTACACATATTATTATATTGAATTTTATGCTTCTGAACTGCTGTATGAAATCTGACTGTGAATTTTAAAGAAGCAGCTTTTGTTTTGATACTCAGGGAAATGAATAATTGATGTCATTATGGTCCTATATTGGTACAGATGAATAGAACATAACAGAAAAGGACAATATTCTGTTTGTGGAATTTCAGCATTACTTGGTTACATTCCACAATCCTTTATATGAAAATTAAATAATAAAATATCTGTGAATTATGATTTAAGAAACTTATATTTAAAAATACAGTACATGAAGGGGAAGGAGATGTACTTGATAATAAGGTTAGTAGTAAAGCTATCTTTTTGTTTGTAGCTTAAACTATTAATAGAAAGAAGAAAATTTCCATTTCAATTAAATCCAATTAATTGGTTTTTAACAAAGCATATTGTACATGATGTAAAAAGTTTCTCATATTATTTTATGTATTGTATTTGCACTCAGTCTTTTGTTAAAAAAATTATGCAATGCACTCTTAATTTTATATAGTTTTTCATTAAAAAATTTTAAGTAAATGTACAGTAGATAACACATAGATATTTTTCACAGTTGAAACTCAGTTATTTAGTTGATTACTGGTAATTTTTAAAAATTAGAATTTTGCAAAATATGTCATTCCAAAGTTCAAATGATAACATTCAGAATATGTTGAAAATAGAATAAATTTTTATTCTAAAACCATATGACATGGAAATAATATAATGATTTAATGCTGAATGGATAATTAAGGATTTATTATATTTGTTTTCTCTATCTTAAACATAAAATTCCTTTGTGCCAATTTTATTTCTTAAGTCAAAATATACATTTATTAAGAAAAGAATCTCGTATTCATTTGCACAAACATTTAATTTCTAACATATTCTTCTATGTTTCTTCTTTAGTTTCTAAATATTATTCACATTTCCTCTTTTACTTATCTCTTATCATTACTCTTTTTCCTTTCTTATTTATTAGAAAACAGACTCAAAATTAAAAACCAGAAAAAAAAAAACTCTAAAATAAATTTTAACCCGCGCTCTTATTTGGCACTTCTTGTTATATAATGAAAACCTGCTGAATTAGAAACAGTAGGTAAATTGGCAGTTCCTAAATTGTGTGCCAGTGTTCTTAATCAGCTGCTGATGTTATTGAGGATAAACAGCAGCAGAAAAAAGATGAATTATTAGTTCCAAAGTTTGCATGATGCTCCAGTTTATATTGTTCTGGATCAGCTCAACATTGTCGAAATATTTATCTGTGCCAATTAGTATATTGTTGCTTATATTGTTGCTTTTGTTAATATAACAAACTTTGCTTTCTTTTATTTTTGGTAATTTTAATAAATAAAAATGATAAAGAATATATTAAAAAGTATTATCATCATTCAGCTTCAGTTGTTTAGTGATATTATTAGATTGTTTTTTGATTTTCTTCTACTGATAAAAATTATTGTCTGTTCTATCATAAAAAGTATTCTTTGTTCTTTTTACAGTTAGTATTTTTATTTTACAGTATTTATATCTTAAAAAACTGTTAAGTAATAATGATTCTATGTCAATATAGACAACATCATTTTTATCGATGGCAGAAAAGTTCACTGTTAATTTCTTCAATAATCTAAAGTTTATTGTTTCTTTTAAAGCCATACATGTATGTTAAAATATCAGGGATATACTTCTGTTTGTTTCTACCTCATTCTTATGTTTCATCAATAAATGTTCTTCTCTGATTAGCACTTTTTTTTTAATCTCTGATATTACATAGCTAGGTTTGATAAATTGGGACATTTTTTGTGGTAATTTCAGATATGAAAAGAAAATACCGACAATGCTTTTGTTTGATAAATTGTACATTGTGGCTAGATGTATTCATTTAGAAACCATTTATAAGATATGGATAGTGGAGCACTGCACTGTATATTATGCAATGTTTAGATTAAAGAAAAAGTAAAGAAATATTAATATGTCAATTAAAAACTGTGCTATGCAGATAAATGTGGTGTATTATTGATGCATAGAGTGTACGTTAAATGTAGAAGAGTAATTAATGAATTCATTTCCTAATTTTTTATTTATATTCAAGTTATCACGTTTAGTTGTTAGTCAGATATCAGGAAAAGATCGTTTTAACTAGTTTGAATTAAAAAAAATATTTTAAATATAAAAATAAGTTTTGCATTATCTTTAATATAGAATTCTTTTATTGTGCCAACATAAGCACCACCTTTGCAAACAGTAGATAATGTTGAATAACACTATCTTAAGAATTAGAATTAATAGTAAACGTTTTGATATTCTAGCTTTTGTACAATTTTATTTCTTCTTACTTTTTTATGGCATTTAAAAAAAAGGTAATAAGAAATAATTTTATTAATTTTCTACTGTAAAGAATATATTATAGTAAAAATGGGTGTGAAGTGGCTAATGTCTGTATTAAAGAATGTATGTTGCCTAAAAGTAGCCTGAAGGATAGAGATTTCTTCTTTCTTTGTAATTTGGATGATGGTAAAATTCACCTTGTGTAAATTTTAAAAAAAGCTTTCTGTGACACCATTTCATCAATAAACAATGTCCAATTAAATGTTTAGTATCACTTTTAGGTAAAGGAAGTAACTAAGTTGCAGATATTTTGGATAATTCTAGTAAATATTAGATTTATATCCTACAAAAGATACAACATAAATACAATAGTAATAGCAGATAGCATTATGATGCTATTAATGTGGATGTGGAAAGTTAACAATAAACATGCAGTAGATTGTCATTAGCAATTAAGACCAAACTGATAGAGGATATATATTCACAGAAGTTTTGCTGCATAGCACAAAATTTTTCTACATTCTTTGCTTTGGTAACATTCTCAGTATGTGCTGTTCCATATCCAGAATGGTCTGCTTTTAGAATTGGGTATATTGAAAAATAAGAGCAGTGTTTGTTTTTTCTTTAAAAGTTGCTGTAAGTGTAATGGTCTCTCATATTCACCCTTTCACACCTTATTTCCTAGTGCCTTTACAGCAAGATTCCATGGAGTAGAAGAAAATTTAAGAAAAAAGAAAAAAAATAAAGATTAAGGAGAAGATATTGGATCATAAATGTGTTTTCAGTATTAATTCAGATGTACAAAGTAATTCTGAATTGATAATAAAACAATGTTTTAAGTACAAAAATGTTAAAAAAGAAGAGAGTTGAAGATGAGTCTGCAAATAGTCTCTTGCTGATCAACTTATCATAAGCACAGTGTGGGTAGGGTAGTATATGATTGGCCTATTTCTTTCACTTTTAAAGGTTGAAGGGAAGGAATGATTTGAGTAGAGCCCAGTGAGGGTTTTTTTAGGGCAGTGGGAAATTTTTTTGACCTACCTCATTATTTTTGTACTATCGGTGTAAGCCTAGAGGGTTTTATACTCAGGGAGCTGTGAATAAATAAATAAATCCCCCTCTTGGCTGTTACCATTCTTGTGTAATTAATATGTCGAACTTGGGTTGATGTGTATCGTAGACACATGGGCATTGGCGATGTATATAATATCCAATGATTCTATAGTACATATTTTGTGTTATGGTAATGTCCAACAGTTTTGTCCTCTAACCTTAGGCTACAAGTTTAATACATGCTAATTTCTTTGTATGTTTCAACTATTGCACATAATAGCTTATGTTACTAATTCTGAATGAAAAGTAATGTATGCTCAAATAATGGTAATCATTGCTGTTTGTATCCATAACTCCAATATTTTATTGTGTACATTGAGACTGAGCCATATAATGTGTAACACATTGATTTCTGTAAGTGGTTGCTGTCAAGATGTAACAGTTCATCATCCAATGCCTTGTCAGACATTTTCACAATGTAAATATATGTAAAATCACATTCTTATGCAGTCTAATTTTGTATGTCATTCCACTTTATCTCACATTCTGCCTGTTTCCTCTCCCCATATTCACATAATGAAATTTCTAAACAGTACAAAGTAGTGTGCTGCTTGACTAAATTGAAGCAGCGTAGGATTGTTCATGTGAAAAGTTTAGAACTTCCAGATGTAAGTATCAGTAAAAAGTCTTCACAATAATATCTAATATATATATTTAAAAGCTTTTCCAATTTCTAAGTGGATATTATTTCCAGAAAAAATTATTTACTAGTGTTTAGTATTATAGTTTGCAAATAAACTGATATCTATGTATATAAATATATATAAATATATTCAATCTTATGTTCATATTGATTTTGGTTATTATACATTTGAAACAAAAAATTTTAAATTATTTCTTCCTGACATAGTTTTATGAATTTTTATAATTGACATAAGAATATTTTAAAAAATGGAACTGTAGTATTGATAGAATTACATTCGGATTTTAAAGTATTGTATTTAAATGCATGCAAATATGCAGTATCTGGATGAAACTAAAGCCAAGTTGCTCGACAAAACGACATAAATTGCATTCTGGTGCTTATTATATGTTTACAAATACACAAATATATATATTTTTATTCATTTATAAAATATCCTCATTGGTTTGAAGCTCAAAATAAAATTGCATTGCATAAAACTATCATTATATAACTTTTTATGTTGCAGCAAATGTTTCTTTCTGTATGACTAAATTCTTTTATGTGATGATTTATTAGTTAAATTTTGTTTGTTATTAAATATAAATACCACTTTCTTAATTAAGTGGTTGGGTTTTTTTAATAACTACCTCAGTATCCTCCTGGTACCAAATGGAATTATGCCATTTGCCAGGGAATGTTTTCTGGTTATTATATAAAAAAAATTATAATTTTCATTTTTAAGAAAATTAGTTTTTGCATTACATATTTTGTATAATTTACTTTATATGCCATTTTTTAAGACCATAGAACAGAATTTTTTAAAGGAAGATAACTTAATATTTCAAATACAGAAAAATCTTTTAAAACAATTTAATATAATAAATATAATCAAATTTATCTAGGAAAATATTTATAATCGTTTAAATCATGGATAATAAATTGATGTTTTTATACAGACTGAAATTGAACAAATATTCAATTTTATGTAATTACTCTTTCTGGTTTTCTTTGGAATTTTTAAATGGCATTAAAGTGAATATTCACACATGACTTCCATTTGTATATCTTTATTCACCTGTAAAAATTCAAACATGATTAGACAATCTGTTAAACTACTTGCTGTTGGAATGAATCCAAAATATGGCCTTATTTGAAAACAGTCTTTATATTTTGAAACAATTGTTTGGATGTAATTTTTCTCATAAGTGTCATCTGTGCATAAACTATTCATCAAGTTTGCCTTCAAATTTAAGCTGTCTTAAAAGAATCAGTATATTTTCTCCATCCAAATTACCATTTTGAAAATCATTGGATGCTACTAGCAGTCACTCAATACCATTCATTCCCCTGGCAAGTGGCACACAAATTTTTCCAGCTTTATTGGAATCTAATGATTATTTTTTTATACAGTATATTAAATTACATAAATTGTAGTAAGTATGTATAATGATCAATTCATTCATAATTATTGTCATCTTTTCAAACTTTTTGTAACACTAGAACATGACAAAATTGTCTTTGAAATCTCTGTGGAAGTTTTTGTCCTTATATAATAAAGACTCCATCCACTAAAAAACCAATTGTCTTTGCAGTTTTTAATTATTTTAATATCTCATTTAACATAAGAACACTGCTCACTTTTTATAACTGTTTTAATAGTTTATTTTAAATATTTATAATACTAATAATAATTTTATGCCTTAACACAACTTTGAAAATTATTTAATTAATCGATGAAGACGTTTTATTATATTTAAGTTGGACAGTTTGAATTTTATAATATAAAATTTTCATTATTTAAAGTAATCATGATGCGTTTTAAGAACATTTACTTCTATAAATAAAAATTAATAAATTTATAATTATTGCCAAAGTAATGTAACGAAATGGATTTTTGGAAATGATCAAAAATGCTATTTCGTGTAAAAAATTCTCACGTCTTTCGCATTACGTATCCACAATGTAACACAAAAGAAGAGATTTGTTAGGCCACAACTTAACACTCGAAGAAATGCATCACGTTAGACTATGAATTTTAACGTCAGTGGTATTCAGGGCTGGCTGAAGGTTTTGCCGGCTACTGGAAAAAGTTGTTAGTAGCGGTGCAAAATATTTGAAAAAAATAATTTTTTAAATCAAATTTTCTTGGAAATTTGAAAGTGCGGGGTCTGAGCTAGCCTTGGCCATATCGTGTCGTAATTTAATTTAAATATTGGATATTCTAAGCCCATCAGATCAGATATGAAATTTATATGGACTAAATAAATTTTGAATTATCATCTTTGTCTAAAATAAATGACTTGTTTTTATTAATATGTTTTCATTTTTGGCCTTTCCGTGAATACACTAACTTGGTCTTTTTTCTATACGCATCGTGGCATGGGAAAAAACTTAAATATTAATAGATTCTTCGTAAAATAACATATAAAATAGTAATATTTTCCCCGGATAATTCAAGTGTAATTTTATTTCGCATCCTTCATTATACTGTCTGATCACATTGCAGGCCAGATTAATCCAAATTGTAATGAACAAATGTTACTACAATAGATTCCCGATTATTCAAAGTAATGGTGAACCGCGAGAGTACCTGAGATAATCAAAAACTTCGGTGACATAAAATACTTGGTACAAAATAAGAGTATACTGTTATACAATTAAAGTCTGAAGGATTTGAATTGTAATCAGAAATCTTTTTTAAAATTCGTATTGTTATGAGCAGTCACCGGAATAAATTATTTTTATAAAACTTTTATAATACTTCTCCAGTAGGCTACCGCTCATCACTCGGTCAAGATTTGTAAAATGAATTATACTGCAGTGCATACAAGCCGTGCACAGGAGTTTTAAAAGAATGGGAAATTAATAAACTCTATTTTTTCATAATATAGTTTATTAATTTTTATAATATAGATACATATAGTAACTCAATACAGTAGACCAAAAAGAAACTGAACTAGTACAAAAGTTATATAAATATACTGTTTGATTAAACTATCTGAATTGGCAAATTTATCCACAACTTCCTCCCTAGAGACATTTATTATCTCTTTGGATGTTTAACAAACCAGGGCTTTTCAGTTCTTCTAACTTGGAATTTCTAAGATGTGTTTTTAAGCTTTCTACTGTCGCTGTGTGTAGGCAAAATGTCTTGGATTGTTAAAATTTTGTTACACCGAGGTACATTACAGCAGGGTGTCTACCAGAAGCTATTTTAAGCAAGCGTCTAGCCCCTTAGTGAGCATTAGTTCTAAATTATGACGCTACGGCGAACAGCGTCAATGGCGGGAACTGGATTTGTGTCTGTTTCGTTTTCGGTTAGCGGTGAGAAAATATTTTGCTAATATACAGCGGATTGTTCGTCGCATAAAATGGAATGAGGTGAGTGTAATTTGAAATATAAGCAAAGCTTAAATAGACATATTAAAGCGAAACATCTTCAAGTCTTAAGCTATATACTTATGCATATTACAGAACGTTCAATTACTAATAATAATAATAGCACTTGTGTCATGGGAGAATATCAAATTTTAAGTCCCTCTATGTTTTATTTTATTCATAATTCCATCTCATAATCTTACAGTATTATTTTTATGGAAAAATTCATTAAGCAAGATGTCTATCCATAAATTTAATTTATTTTCAGTTTTAACTAATACAAATTACGAATAAAGCATTCATAATTTGAAACAAATCCAGTTTCAAATCATTGGCGCTGTTCACCGTAGCGGCATAATTTAGAACTAATGATCTATCGTGCTAGACACTTGTCTATTTTTATACACTTTTTATTAACTTGTCGGTCTGTCAATCTGTCTATCCGTCAGATCAAGTAACTCAATTTTCATTCAATTCCGAATTTAGTTGAAACTTTGCATGCCGATTTGTAATCCCGACGACAATACACTTCTTTAGAGTTTGCAAACAATTTTATCAATTAGCTAAAAATTAACGAAAAATTAAAATTGTAAAAATCTGATAACAGATGGCATTTCACCTAGGGTAAATCATCGCCCGTTTTTACTCGTACTATGTGTATAAAATCTTGTAACTGAATTTTTCACCACTTCCCAATTAAGTGCTAGAACAAGAAGAATTTCGATTATTCAGTATTCAAAATAAATATTAAAAATTTTTAAAGACTCTTTTTATTCACATAAAAGCACTTAAAAGTAAAACAAAATTTTCTTCAGCTTTCACAGTATTCTTGGTATTAGGCGACCAAAATTAATATCGTGGGGCGTTCATATTTAGAAATATTCTTAGTTAAATATTCTATCAATTTTTAACTGTTTCCCATGAGCGCCCCACGTTTTTGTTTGTGGTCGCCTAATAACAAGAGTACTGTGAAAGCTAAAGGAAATTTATTTTTACTTTTTAGTGCATTTAGGTTAAAAAAAAAAAAACGTTTCTTTAAAACTTCTTAATATATGATATTTACATAGACTACTTTTGTCAGTTTCACCTGACCATTATCCATTGTGCACATACAAAGGTGAAATATATAAATCTACTAATGTCATGGAATTCATAAAACGGAAATCCATGAATCTATTAAACTACTTTCAAATAACTTAGTACACCAAACTTCTTACTTGCTTTTATGATTATTGAGTCAATTGTATCTTTGATATTTTCTTTATTACACTGAAGAAAAAAATATACTACAAAAGTCATAACTTTGCAAATTACTATATTTTCTAAAGTTTTAATATATTATTTACTATGGCCAATCTTATCGTAGTGATTTCTTCATCTAGTCTGACAACTTCTGCAATAGCTTTGTTTCTTCTACTGTAAAAGGAGTCTTCTATTTTCTGTCTTATAAGATATCTTTCTTTTCATCTGCTTTCCTGCTTCCTGCTTGATCCTTTTTTTCTATACAACCTACTCAACTTCCCTTCAGAAATACAGCGCAGATTTAGTCTGATTACCCTGTTTTTCTGTGCATTGAATTGCTAACAAGATTCCTCTTGTGTCATCACAAGCCACCGTGAAAATGTACTCATTCACAAATGCTTTAAAAACTACTTAAAATAACCTGACTTTTACATGACTTTAACTGATAATTTTTAAAAACATCTGATATTTATTTAACCTACCTGACCCGGTAGGCATCCTGTCCAGTTCCTTCACAAATGCTGTCCAGTGCTTGGAAGACGAAGTCTCTTTTCTTTCCACAAAAATCTCCAATTCATTGCCAGTTCAGTTATGAATTCACGTCTTCATTGATGCATTCAAGAACTGACTCATGAAAGTTCTTTTTGAGAGTTACCTTCATGAAACTTTGCCTTTGATGTAAGAAATGGTCAAATCTGTTTAAAATTTTGCTGTGCTTCATTAATTAGATTTAATATGGCTATTACACAAATGATATATACACGAGAATCAACTTCGCCGCTTGTTCTGTGCCACTGCTTCTTATCGTATTTTATGGCACTTAAGACGCACTCCTATTTCAGCATAGAATATTTAGTATATTTAATTTAAGCTATTTTCCTTCTTTGGTACTCGGCCCCAATTTTTTTTTTTTTTTTTTACTATACGTTGGTTAAAAAATACGGTGACAGAACATCTTGCTTTTATATATATACAGTAGAGCGTCGATTTTCCGAAAGTCAATCATCCGAAAGAATTCCAGTCCGCAAACTTAAATTTTCGCCAGTGCTGTGTCGCTTCAATCTTTGGCTATGTCTTGGGCTACTCAAATATTTTACGTTTTTGATACTAAATTAACATCTGAAGTATAATTTTTTATTATTTTTATATTTTTCAATATATTTATTTTGTCTGTACAAAATAAAAAAAGAATTTTTAACGATAAAATAGTCTTTGTTAGGCTTAACATCGACGAAAATTCAACGCAAAGCGACACGCAACGGAGAAAAATTTCGGCATCGGATACGTTAAACTATTTTTTCGTACGTAAATCAGTTATCCGAAATATCAGTTATCCGGACAACCCCAGTCCCCAATTGATTCGGAAAATCGACGCTCTACTGGTATAAATTAAAAATTCTTATAAATTCTCATAAAAATTCTTATAAATGCAATATCTATATCCATTATATATACAGTCGACTCCCCCAAAACACGGGTTCCTATAGTTCGGATTCCTATATGACGGCGAAAAAATTGCGACGGTATCCGTACAAACATGGTAAAAAAAAAACTCCTATAATTCGGTAAACCAGCCGAACTACTTTCCGCCATCCAGCGCCACGCTACGGAGAGTTTAGGCGAGTAAATTGAGTTTACTATCGTCTGTACAGTATGTAAACTAGGTACCGTAAGTCTAATACAGTACTGTAATTTTATACATTTCTTGTGAAAAAACATTTCTTATTCAACGGCCATAAAAATTATTTATATTAATGATATCTCCAAAGTTCAACGAAGTTTTCGCAGAAAAATAACTTATCAGAAATCGCGGCCGCCGTTTGGTGCGCTGCTCCGAGACGAAAACAAGCTTAAGCAATGGCGACGTCGAACGGTGCACACTTGGTAAGTAATCCTACAATTTTTTGTTTATAGCATAGTTTATACGGATTATTCCCAAAAAAATATACGTATTTTGGAAATGTTGAGTCGAATTAGTCTAGGAATCGATTAATTTTATGGAAGAAAACCTTTCAAACAGCCGTAGTCCGTAAACTTCACACGTGTCGGGCTATGATTGGCAAGGTCTCCTAAAACATCAATTTCATAAAAAACGGAACGTATCTACCGTCTTATAGGGGGTCGACTGTATATATAATGGATATAGATATAGATAATATTATATTGCATTTATAAGAATTTTTATGCATGAAATGCAGCTAAAAGGATAAATAAAAAACTTCGATTTTGGAATCAGGAACAGTTCTTCATATTACATTATTTCTCATGGAAAATTTTTGTTTCGGTTTGAAAACAAATCTGCTTTCGAACAACTTTTAGGAACGAATTAAGTTAGAAAACCGAGGTTTGAATGTATTAGTACAGGATAGGCAAACAGTTAAAGTGAAAACTTTAAAAATTTATAAAAAATGGGAGAATTATCGGAATGAAATGTAGTTTGCATGATAAGTAAGTATTGTCAGCACGGGGGTATTTGTTGACAAAGGAAAAAATTAGTTTTAAAAATCACTGAAAGGTGGCGCTATCACCAGTGAATAGACTGGAAATATACGAATTTGATGGCTATTAAATGTTGAGTAACCGAGAATTTCTTCATACATCTCATCTTTGTAAATAGCACGTTTGCAAAAATGTTAAGTGTGCCAGAAAAAGCTTTGTTAGTGAAACTGTTTTACAGAGACAACGAATCAGCATCCGTTACTTGTGAAAATTCCGAAATACATGGAAAATGTAAAGAATGCAAAGGGTACCTTAATATACGCAGATCAGATAAGGCTAGTCAAGCAATTTGAAGAAACTGGGAAGTTAGAGGATCAACAAAGACGCGGAAGATCATCTTTAAAAGAGCCCTGTGCTGATGCTGTGGCATCTGAAATGGAAGAACTCGCGTCTCAAGCAGTTATTGGGATAAGCAATACTCGGGAAGCTGTAATGTAGCCTAGTTGGGCTTACCTGTATCTACAGTACGCAATATTCTTCATGGTATTCTGGATTTGTATCCCTAATTGCAGACATGCTACAAACTTTTACCAGCAGATACCGCATAGAGAGAAACGTTTGCACCCATAATTGTTGCAATGGACGACCTGTAATTCTCATGAGTACATGCAGCAACTACTGCATTTCTCAAAGGTGACAGTTTGATGCGGCTTCACTGGTTCTTCATTGATAAATGCTTTTCTTTAAACCGCGTTGCCCAGTAAACGGCTGGACAACCTGTACAGTGAATGCAGAGCGTTATTTGACACTTCTGCGTGAGCATGTGATAACGTCTTTGCAAGAAAGGAATGCGCTGTCTATGGAAACATTTGTGCAAGATGAGGCAATCTCTCACATTGCTAAACCAGTAAAGACATTCCTGATCAACACCTACTACCTAAGACGGAACCATTAGTAGACACTGCAAGATCTACTGTAGTGACCTCCTCGGTCTCCAAATTTGACACCCGTGTGTCAATACTGCATGTGTCTAATATCAATATTTAAATAAGACAAGTTTCCCACAGAAAGTGCACCGCCTTTGGAAATCGTCTGAGTGTTGCATTGCCGAATCTCTTCAAACCAAACCATTTGACACTTTATTTTTAGAGAAAATTATTTTTATAGAAAATTACTGTAGTTGAATTTTTCAACTAAAGTATCGAGTGAGAAAGTTTTTAAAAATAAAATATATTCTCGATCAATAAAGCCTATTTTTTCTTGTTAGAATTACAAATATAAAATTGAAAACTGACAATGTCTCATTAGTTAAAGACTTGTATTCGTAAATATCCAATAATCAGTTATTTTCAATAAAATTTCATCTAATACGATGATTAAAATACAACATTTTTGATCTGACGGCATTATTGAAAAATAGTAACTCATATTTTATTCTTCCGTAAATATGTGTCAAATATCAAAAAATCCTCTTTATCGAAAATGATAGCAAAGAAATCTCAACCAAGCGTGAATTTTTATACATATTTTGACTATAGCTACTCGGCCTAACACATCGGAAACACTTGAAATATATAAATTGATTATACGTCAGGAAACATTATCCTCTTGTCAAAACGAATGCCGGATTTGTCATTTTAATGTCAACTTCCACGCATGAAAGATTATTTTTAACAATATCATAAACTATAAGTCTATTTTCAAAATATTACTTTAAACTTACTTGTTAGACTTTCATGTTTATATTCTAGTGCTTTATGTTATACTTAACTTATTCTAATAATAAATAAATAAATTTTATATAGTTAACTTAAAAATAAACATTTTTAAAATTTTATATTACTATTCTCAATTCAATAGAAAGTAGAAAAATCTTAAATATTGTTAAAACCGATAATAAAATACTGCTTTAAAATACTCCTGTAACAAAAAGAGATAATGAAAAACTAAAAATTTGTTCTTGGTTTTATAAAGTAGCAGCAAGACTAATACAAAATTTCTACTCAAAGATTATGTCGGAGAGATAAAAAAATGATTTGTTTTCGTTTTTATGATACCACTCGATTGTGGCCAACTTCAATGTTCTTGAGAGTTACACGAAGTCTCGAAGAGCTTGAAAACTTCCTCTACATTTAAAATGAATGTAAAAAAAATGTTAATAATTATACGTTTTGAATAGCAATGTTGATGCGCCTCCGCAATTCCTCTAATGTCGTTGTAAGTGGAGAAACATAAACATTTTCCTCTACTATCGTCACACAAGGCATGCTTGAGAGGGTTTGGCAAAAATGGAGGTAACCCTCTAGACATCTTCAATATGCCACATGTGAGGCGCACATCGAATGCATTTAAGATCAGTACGAAACTGCAAATATTCCTCTTTTAAATGATGTTAATATCACACATTTCTGTTTCTATTGACTAAATGATTTAATTTTTGAACAGTTAAGTTAACAAACCTTATTTGTTAAAAACAGTCTCAGTGAATAAAAAAATGTTTATTACATAGGCCTATATCTATAAATTAAAGTCCTATGGACAATATTGAAAAAACCTCAGAAATAGTTAATCGATGTAATACTGCTACTAATAATAATTTCAATCCCCAGTTTTAATTAATATAAGATGTTAAAAGTGTACTGATACTGTAATGTAAACCGTTGAGATTTCATTGAGAAATTAAATAGGCAGAAGACGTACTTTTATTATCAGTTTTTCATAGTCCTTTATTAGAACTTTCTATTAAATTGCTGAATAGTGATTAATGAGAATTGTGAAGTTGCGAACGATTACGCCGGTCAAGGTTATGCTGCCGGATGTTTTTTAAAAAAACAATGTTTTTCCAGAAAAATAAAATCTTACCAACGTTTTTCACAACTAAATTGCAGACAATCAAAAATCGCTTACCTCTTGAAATATTTTATAACGAGATCGCACAGATTGATTAATTTTATGCGGCTTGAAGCCACCAGTTGTAATTACTACTAAAACTTACTCTAAAATGCTTTTAATGTCGGAATCAAATTAAATTCTCAAAATATATTGAATTGATATAATATTTCAAATAGTACGAAATATAAAAGAGTAAAAATATCATTATAGTCATTTCACGGTCATATATGATTCACAGAATTCATGAGTGATCGTCAAAATCAGATCTTGTAAGGCATTTACAGTGGAAAACTTCAGAATTATTATTACAATTTTAAATTTTCATCCACTCCCACCAGTGCCTGAGTGAATGAAATCACTTAATACTGGAAATTGATCCCGGATTCGGGCCTGATCCATAAACCTGGAGTTTTCCGGATTTTTATTACTCGTCCAAAACCTAAATAGTAGCCATTTTTCCATAGAAAGTCCCCGGAAAGTTCATTCTTCTTTGTAGATCGCTTTTGTTCCTTTTAATTTGAAACGGACTATGTCGTTGGATTGCTTGTCCAAGTGTATTAAAGTCGCTTTACCATACAACAAGCCCTTAGAGTGTCTCTAAAAATCACAATTTAATTAAAAATTTTTATTCTTAGAGACATTCTAAGGGCTTGTTGCATGGTAAAGCGACTTTAATACATTTTTAAGTTTATGTTTAAGTTTAAACGACATGGCTACTCTAGCGACCATAAATTTTGTATTTTTTTAGTAAACTTAATTCCTTCTCATATATAAATAGAAATATTCTGAAACGTTTAAAATTTTCTTAAATATTTTATAATTCAAATAAATATTATATAAACACTTCTTTTAGATAAATATATCCTGCAAAAAATAAAAATGGAAGCAATATACTAAATGAGTCTTCAAATGTCACAAGTTGATATAGATTTTCTTCATTTTTATTTTTTCTAAAAATATATTTTGTCTGTCTGAATAAACGGATATTTTGCTCAAATTATCCTTATTTTTTAGTTATTTTATTAAAATTTTATGCTTGATTTTGGGAAAATTAAAATTGGAATTGGAAAAGGCATAATTTTTCTGACGATGAAAATTTGAGAATATGTTGCATAGTTTAAATGATACGAATTTACGTAACATCATTTATCAAAAGTATTATATAAAGTTTTGATATTATAATAACAAAACTTCAGGTTACATAAATAATTTCTATAAAATTAATGATGCATTTTTATCAATTAATAACGGACGAAGATTAATTATCAACAAGCACGACATTTTTTATGAATGATTTAAGGTTTATTATAATTAAATTTTCTCATTTTCGTACTTCAGAAAAGCTTTAAATCATATTTTAATATAGATAGAGAAAGAACTAAATATTATAAAGCATATAAATTTTGCGAAATTTTTTTTTATATTAAAATTATTATTATTATTTTCACATTATTAATTACGAAAATTGAAAAAAATAATATAAGAAAAAGAGAAAGAATATATATATATATATATATATATATACCNATATATATATATATATATATTCAATTAATAAATTATAGCCTATATAATATACATTTTCCAGTAAAATATAAAAAGTAATCATTTAAAATTTTGACGGTCGGATGGTCGAAGCTGTTAGAAGGTCAACACAACACTCTGGGGGGGGATCCGGGTTCGAATCCGCGCCGTCAAAAACCTCACAGAAATTGGCCTATCCTGGATATGTCGAGTTCCACTCAGTCACGCCATTGTGGGCCAGATTATTTTTTCATACCCATCGTGGGTATGAAAAAATGTGAAAAAAAAAATCGTGGGTGTGAAAAAAAGGCTTCTTATTCTCACATAACGAAGAGTTTAAAAAATTACTAATTAATTCAGAAACGTAATTCTTAAAATTGTCGTAGATTAGAGTTTTAACTATTTTTAAAAAACTTTATTCTACTTACTCTATAGTTTCACTGATAATAATAATTGCAATTTTTCAATTTATGAACAATAAATTAATATTTTATATATCTAATCCACTTTATCTGATCGAGAAATCAAGTTACTCTAAAAGACTTACTGTGTACGTCTATACATTAGACCTACTGGGGTTCGTTTGTAAGATACTTACCGTAATAACTGCAACATTGAGTAATAAATAATATTGAAAACACTTTGTTACTGTTTATTTATTTATTTCTTCTCTTTATAATTAATCTTCGAATTCAATTCTTAGATATATTTCACTTTTTATTTGTGTATTATGTTTTATTTTTATAGAACTCTTTTAATATAAGAAAAATTACTCTTAATAAATGTTTGGAAACTTTTGCTTGCTGTTTTGATATGTCAGAATAGATTACGAACGTATCTTTTTAATAATTTGCTTTTGACAACATATTGTTAAGATGTAATGAGGTCTTGTCACAATCGAAAAAGTTTCTTATAATAGAAATGACACTATACAAAAAGTTTCAGGAAATAAAACAATGTTAAAGTGACCAGACAGTAAGAATTGTTTTATGATCACAATTAAAAAGTAATTGAACCAGTGCAAAATTCTATTAAATTAACTTATTTTATTAAGTTAAAATAGCTGTAGTATTTGCACATTTTATATATATATTTATATACATATATATGTATAAAAAGTTATGTAACTTAATTATTGTGCCTTAGCTGAAACAGTTAAACAAGTTTCTCCAGTTTAACTCATTCAATTTAAGCACAATAATATTAAAAGTTACTTTATATTAAACTAGGTAAGCAAAAGGAAAAAGTTGCTTATTACTAATTTGTTAAAGTATGTGAAATTGACCCAGATTATTTTTATTTCCTAGTTATTTACTTACAAGATTATCGTAGTTGATGGTATCATCAATAACATAGATGTTATCGAGTACTATCGATAGCTATCTACTTTATGTGATAAAACTATATATATATATAAAGTTTTGAAACAAAACAGACGTAACAAAAACATAAGATAATTTCAACACTATTTTTAAACGTTTGTTATTCATTTAGAGTAAGAAATACAATAAAATCAACAATTTCAATTTGTTATCACAGAATATTATAAAATTTTCGAAAATTTCAAAATTTTTGTTTTGTCAGCAAAGAAACTTATTAGCTCTTTACATCAATATACGAGATTTTTAGCTGTTAAGAAATCAATTGATGTAGTCATAACGAAGCTACGTGTCAGCCAGCAATGTCATTTCCGTAATAACACTACCAACCTTAAAGAAAACTAATTTTCTAAGTTACTATACTTTGGAATGGAAGTAAAAATCTGTTTTTACCACTTTATCACTGTAACAGAGATGAGAGAAATTATAAAAATCTATGTAAACAAGTTCTTAAAAACATATTTTTAACTATACGAACTACATTTTTTTTAATTTTATATATGTAAATAAGAAATTTTTATAAATAATATTTTTTATTTAAAGTTAAAAAATCGATAGTTTTTATTAGGATAAGTGATTGTTCGAATGAGGATCTTAGAAGCATTTCAGGCATTATTCTTGTTAATTTACAAAGCAGTGATTTGTAAAAATGACAGCTGAAGTTTTACTTATGAACAATACACATTATGTCTTACTTTAACAGCTCTTGACACAATTGTCTTAAGTTGAAATTCATGTTTTAAGTCAATCTTGGATAATGTTAACGATTATCTCATCTATATCAAATTTTATTGTTTTGAAGTACGAAAATATATGAAATTCTTTAAGTATTCCTTTATATATATAAATGTACTACGAAATTACCTTCTTATATTCCACTAATACATATGTATGTATATATGCATGCAACTTATTTATGTAACACACAAATATATAACTTATATACATATATTTATACATAATAGTTATTTGTTGATGCAGGTATTTTCTTCAGATAAGAAGGATTATGCATTAATATGAAGNTTGTTCGAATGAGGATCTTAGAAGCATTTCAGGCATTATTCTTGTTAATTTACAAAGCAGTGATTTGTAAAAATGACAGCTGAAGTTTTACTTATGAACAATACACATTATGTCTTACTTTAACAGCTCTTGACACAATTGTCTTAAGTTGAAATTCATGTTTTAAGTCAATCTTGGATAATGTTAACGATTATCTCATCTATATCAAATTTTATTGTTTTGAAGTACGAAAATATATGAAATTTTTATTTTTTATATAACTTATATACATATATTTATTTTTTTATAATGTAAATTTTATAAAAAAAATTTAAAAAGTATTTTATAAATTTTCTTTAAAAAATGTTCATTTTTAACTCACGAGATGGCAGCACTTATGCTTAAATATTTTTTAATTTATAATCGTAGACTTATGTAATTATCAAGAGCTAATTCATCCGTTCTCTTTCTAATGATATATTTTATTTAAAAATTAATTTTAAAATTAAAATTAAAAACATCATTTGTATTTTAATTATAAAACGTGTATAATTGAAGTAATCAAAAAGTCTTTGATATTTATTAATCAATATTAAAAAAATCTTTATTGCATTCTATTTGATGTTTTAAAGTATTTAAGAATATTCATTAACAAATATCTTTAAAAAGTCATTTATTTTTATCTTTCATAACGAAGCTTCGAATTAGAAGAAGATTTACATTCCTAATCAAGCTACAGTTTAAGGCCTTAACCTACGTGGTTATAGTAAGAGTCTCAGTTTTTAAAATTATTATTCAGTGGAGGAGGAATGGTCTCTTTTATCTTAAGGGCCTCACACTTTTAATATATAATATAGGATGCTTTTCCTTGTAAAAGAGGAAATGATAACATTAGTAGCACTTTCTCTTCCACAAGGGAGGCCCTTTTATATGTTACAGCGTAAACACACAGCAATTCTGTTTCGAATTCTTTAAAATTATTATTATGTTCAAAAGAAATTTTTACAAAATTATCCTTAAAACTTGCTTAATTGCTGTATATGAAAAATGTAAGAAGACCATAAATGTATTGCATATAATAAATAATAATTTTGGATATTACACATAAAATGCATATAAACAGACGAGGAATATATACGTATATTATATATAATTTGTAGACTAATTGATTTAATATATGTATCAATATTATATAAATTAATGCAATTTATAATTTATATATAGAATATAGAACATAATAATTTATATATCAATTTTTAAAGTTATTACGCATGTAAATTATTATTTAGAAAACAAAAATCGTTTATATATTAAAAATGTATATGTGTGTGCTGTGTGTGTTTACCATTAGAAAGGAGACGTAAATATAATTTATAAAAAACATAGAACAATAATTTAAATCATCAAATATGTATATATATATATATATATATATATATATTTGCAATGATGATATAAACTCGACAGGCAATCAAGATGATTGATGATAGAAGAAACATCATCTATATTAGATGAAGAGATTATTTTTATACAAAATAGCTTTTATTTAAGGAGCGAAATCTGAATATAAATAGATATATGTAGATACATAGACAGATAAAGGTGTCATAAAACATATTTTTTCCTCTTTACAGTGATAACAAGCGCCATCCTGTCGAGCTCGAGAACACTAGAATGAAGTTAGCTTTACAGGTGCTATGTGTTCTGCGCATTCTCGATAGTTGGCGTCACTCACACGCCAGCTTAAAGCAGCTTTGGTACTGTTTGAAGACCGGTGCGAGGACGACTAACATCTCGCAGTTTATACCAAACCAGCCTGCACCTTGGGCGGTTTCGCCTAACAAGGTTGGTACCGAATTTATGTGTTGAGTGTGGTGACGCATTTACAGTGTTAAAGAAACAGTTGGCATGGAGCGCATCCATGTCTTTGCTTTTGGATAAATATTAGTCATCGGGAGGTAGACACGTAAGTAAATATTATTTATTTTGCACGTTCTACAATTTGCACGCGTGTTTCTTTTTTTCTTTTCGTTTTATGTTAATTTTTAATACGTAAAATTATTTATTCTGCGTGTATTATTATTATTATTAAAATCCCGTTCGTATAGAAATTATATGAAATCACGTGTCACGTAATCATTCTATGAAGTCGTAAAGATTCTTTTAGACTTTATGGGTTCTGATCATAAAGTAAACGGCAAATTTGATCACGTGCCTTATTTCTGTACGTTTAAATATGTAAAGAATTCATTATTCATTATACGTGTTCATTTAATCACAAATAAAGAAAAATAAGTTTACGAAAAAAGAATAAACTTTATCAACTGATTATTTTTTTAATTAATTTAACGATGCCACCCTGTAAATAATACAGTTGTTTTATATTTATTTATTTATATTTACGTAAGAAATAATTTAATAAATATAAGTTTAAAGATTTATTATCCGATGATTTATTTTATAATTACATTATTAATATGTAATATTTCAATGTCTTATCTTATCAGCGATTATTTATATAATATTACTTCCTACACTCTAACGGGATGACTTTTTATCGCATTTAATGGTATTTATAACTTAAAAATCTATATTTTATTACTTATAAAAGCATCTTTTTCGATCACAAATGAATTGTTTCATAGGAGATTTCTGTATTATTATTAAATTAATCAAATTAAGTTGCATTTTTATAGTAAAACTGGAAGAAAATAGCATATTTTGTTGACAAGATGCAACACAAAACTCTTGGGTGTATCCAATATCATTAATCGAAAGAATTTTTGATTGCAAGATTAATTAAATAGCATTAATTCAGTATAATTAACATTGCTTGAGAAAAAGAATCACACCAATTTTTCGGTCTAATAATATAATTTTATTAGAGATTAAATTTTTATTATATAATATTTTATTTTTATTAGATATAAAGATATCTTATATAGACCCTTATATATATTTTAATGCATTAAATGTGAAGATACACATTTAAAAATTGAATTAAGTTTATGAGATATATTTTTTGTTAAAATAAAACTGTCCAACTTTATTTTAATATATTTAAATTTACTTAATTCCCTTCTTTAATTAAATAGATAATAAAATAAAATTTATCATACGCAAGAGAATAAAACGATTATAAATATATGCAACTGAAGGATAATGTTTAATGTGTCTCTTGTTATATCAGTTAAATGAATGGAGTATATTGACTTAAATAATGAAAAATATTGTACTTTTAACTAGTTTTTACTTTCGATAATATTTAAATATATATATATTTGCGTGCGAAAGATATAAAAACAAAATAAAATTAATGTTTTCGTTCGGTGCTATAGTTACTTTAATGTAAATTTCTAAAAAAAACAATGTCAAGATCGCTTCATTCCAAAATTATATGTCATCAGTGAAGTGCTGTTATTGATGATATTGTTCGATATCGTTAGTACGTAATATCAATCATTGTACAGTTTTATTGTATTCAGTTAATGATTTGTGTACAATATATTTATTGATTATTAATAATGTAATGCAAGGCCGTGCACATGGAGGGTGTTTCGGGGGTTCAATCTCCCAATTGGCAATTCGGTTACAGAAAGATGTTGCTATGTTAATAAAACAGTGTATTGTATAATATTTATTTTACACCCGTTCAATTCCTGCTTACTCTACTGTGTTGTTTATTCTGCATACCTATTATATATTGTAAAAATGCATGAATTACTCGGGCCTGATGTAATGAAGCACGGGAAATTGTCTCATCTAGAAAAAAATATTTAATTATTTTACTTAATATATTTAGTAAAATATTATTACGTAAAGATGATAAAAATATAAAGTTTTGGATTTTTTTTAATCCATGTTAAAAGCAATTAATTAAGTATAAGAAAAATTTTAACTCTTTTATAATTTTTCTTTAAAAACGTCAATAACTTTATGCAATATTATAGATTTTTCTTTAATACTGCGTTTAATATGATCGTTATTATTAGGGTATGATATATATATAGAATAGTAAGTTTAATTTAAACTAAATACAATCGAATGGCTTGAAAAATACATAGAAAAGTTGTTTAACTTGACAAAACATTTTTGCTATTTGAAGATACAAGCCAGGAAATGAAGGTCGTTATTTACAATGAATCCCATCAAATAAAAGAATACAACTAACTAAAAATACACCTTTAGAAAACTTTTCTCGAAAAGATGATAGCCTCATTTTAGACCCCCCATTTAATATTTTAAAACAAATATTATTAATACAAAATAACTATATTTTTTCTAAGAAAACTTTATTTTTAATAATAAAGAGTAGTGAAAAGTTTCTACCGATTTTAGATTTATTTAGAGAGTATTTTACGTTGTCAGTTCAATCTGTCAGCAATTGTGGAATAGACCTCGGGTTAAATCGTTATTTTTAGTTCATAAGAAAACAGAAATTACATTATTACGGACAAACAACTTGAAGATTCCTACGATATATTTTTGTTTTAGTTGTATCTTTCGGTGTAAGAAGTTAGTTACAACTGAAATCCTTAGAGGTAGGAGAAAGAAATTTGTTTCTTTGATAATAGCTCTTGAGGATAGAAACCAACAGACGGTGATAATAGACATTTTATATGCTTTGGATAGCTTATATATATACTGTATATGTAAAATTAATTTTCATTTTAACGTGACAAATCGAATATTATCCATCGATATTTAAATAAATAACATTTAAGAATTTTTCTATATTTTAAAGGAAAGTAAAATTTCTTTGATATTTTTATTAATATCAGTTTATATTTCTTATTTATTTACATGAATTTTAAAAATAATCAATACGTATATATTATTTAATATTATAGAATACGTAAAATGTTTGAAATAATTTTTAAAGAATGAGATTTAATAGAATTTTTATAATTATTCATTACTTCAAATCAAATTAATGAATAATATTTCTTATAACATTTAAGCAAAATGTTCTTTTATTATTTTAGAAAAGAAAAATGTTAGGTTTTCAGTATTCATCCTTAGAAAATTCGGATTTTATCAATTCACATACCTCGAATTGATCAGGCAAAGAATAAAGGTTAAAACAACAATCTACTATTGTTTGATACTGTAGTTGTACTGTAGGAAATGACCGTGGCCTAGATGCCAGATTCACTGACTACACACTGCTCGACTGATTCAGACCATTTTCAAATAAAGATGTACAATTTATTCGTTCTTCTGATATTGTAATTCTGATGATTTTTAATTTCTTATGAACAAATAAATGAAAGCGAAAATTGTTCATTTCTATTCTACCCGGAGGAAATTACATAAAATTTATATTAAACTATATATTCTCCTCCAAGCATATATAAATTACAAAATCTGTTTCATTACATGGAACTAAAGCATTATTAGCATGGCATGTAATATATAGGCTATATAATTATATATCTAATTCCAAAGTAGAGTAGATATAAAATATTTTTCGAAAATAATATTTTATAAAAAATTAAAATATCCATTTTTTATCACTAAATAAATTATTTAATTCGCTTATATTGACTCGAGACTCGAAAATTTCAATCAATTTTTGATTATATTAGTTTACTATATACACTGATATATAGTTATTATAGTAGTTTGCAAGTAATGGTCACGAGTGATTGGTTGTACTGAGGTTAATAACCCGAAAGAGGAAACCTTTTATGGGATGATACTATCCAATATGAGTATCACTGCATTAACAATAATAAAATAATAATAAGATAATACTCAGTAAGTAAGTTTAGACATTGGAAATTCTCATAGAATCTTACATCAATGATATAAAACTTCTTGAAATAACGAAATAAAACTTAAATTTATAGATTTTTTTTAATGTTAAAAATATCCAAAAAAATTTTTTAAATTTATATTAAAAAATTGGTTTAATGTAACTTTGCAGTACATTTTTTGATAAGAAGATAATACCGAATTATAAGAAAAAAGCCAAAACTTAACATTATCGATCTGTTCGAGAGATTTAACAATTAATCAAAATTTTTAGAAAGTAGAATAAAGGCTAATAAAGAACTTTTTTTTATGACCTTTGGGCCTTTGTGTGTGATAATAGGATTACTAGCACCATGAGATATTTTTGTATTTATCAATGAAAAAAAAAAAAAAAAAATGTAATAGTTGGGATGCTGCAAAGAGGTTCTTCATATTCATCTCAACTTAAAATTATATTTAAATTCGCTTATTAAGATTAGTTTTTATTAAGTTGCAAAATTTTAATAGAAAGTAAATTTTAAAATATCTTTTAAGAAGATTTAATCATCCTTTATTTTTTTAAAGATGTTTAAGATTTATTTATAGATGACAGCATTTGATAAAATCTCAGATTTTCGTTCAGAGTTTAGCTTAAAAGTTTATTAAAAACTGGCGCTATAAGTGGTTGTTATTGAAGGTTCGACTGTATAATTTAATATATTAAAAATACATATAATTAATTATAGAGATACCTTTATTACTTCACTTAATCTTAAATTTTTAACGGTATTTTATAAAAAAAAAAAAAAATAAGAAGAAGAAATACAGATTTATATTTAGGTAATTTTTAAAATAATTTTGTCATGTTTAAGCGTTAATTTACCTAAATTGCTACTTGTAAATGTTAAATATAGACTAAGAATAGTTCTTAAATGATAGATAAGTGATATTATTGAAAAAAAAATAAAAGATAATTTTATGTATTGACCCATTGATTTATCGAAAATCAAAATAAAGTAAATAAGAAAAATGTATTTATCCTATTTCTTGGAAAAAATCTAAGTTTTCTATTGCATAAATTTAGGTTAACAGTTCAATAGATTTCAAAATTATATAACATATCGATAGAAATAAAAGTAATGTTAAACATAATTTGAAGCCTACATTTATATATAAACTACTATAACAAAATTAAGTGTAATTACAATTGCTTAAATTGGACTCATTATTAACTAAGTTTAAATGTTTGTTGGAGAAACATAGGAATTTAGATTATGTAGAACTTAAGTTACAATTATTAAAAGATATAGATTAATAATAATTAACTTCCTACTGAATTAATTTAAGTAACTTAACGTTTATTATATACATTCATGAATAAATATTAACTAAATTTGATTAATCGAATGTAAAATAATAATTTTCTTATTTATTTTTAATGTAAGATTTTTTTAAAATTGTATTTTCTAATTATAATCACATTAATTGTAATTTATATTTGATAATTATAAAAATTAAATATAAATATTACTTATAAACATAAATTATAATTACATAAATGCTAAAATACATTTAATAAAATTTAATTTTATAACTTTTACCCGAAATTTTACTAAAGATTTATTTTTAATTTGTGGCCATTGCTTATTAACATAATTAAGTTCTATCATATTTTAATTTGAATTAATTTATCTTAACAAATTACAATTATTTTATTTGAATATTTAATTAAAATTAAATTATTAATTTGAGATTTTTCTTGTAAAAAAATTGCAATTTTATAGAAAATTTCCTGAATTAGAAGTCATTTAAAAAAAAAAATTATTTTTAATTTTAATTCTACGGAAAATTTATAACGTTTAATTTAATAACATTTAAAAAAGTTCAAGCATTAAATATATAAATTATATAATTGAAAAGGATATTATTTAAATTATTATTACTTTTGGTTTTAGAAATGCTTTTAAATATTTATTAAAATATCTAATTATATCATGAATAAATTTATAAAAGTTTCTATTATATAAGTTAATATATCCAATGGAATTTTACTTAATTCGATAATACTTATAAGATTAGTACTTTAAGATCACGAATAATTTAATTTTTTTTATTTTTATTTTTAAAATCTTCTCTTAATCCCCAAATATTCAAGTTTTGAAATTATTCAGGAATTTTTAAAAATTAAAAATAAATAAAGATTTTAATAAATATATATTTAAAATATCCAAATATTTTACTATTAAACATGCATTAAATGATAAAAATTTATTATAAAATTTAATAGTGTTTAAATCTTTCATTGGATATAATTATTGTTATACAGTCGAACCTCTAATAAGGCCACCACCGAACAACGGCCATTTTTACTGTTCCTGTCAGTGGCCGTTGTTTAGAGGTTTGAGTGTACATAAATAAGGAAACTTGGTTTAAATACCTTGTAATGATAATTAAAGTACCCCTGTTTAGCGCTATCTAGAGAGATATTTAATAGCCCAAATGCAACTAAATCTGGCGTGGTGACATTTCAGAACATGCGGAAGATATTTGTGTAATCCGTAAAAATAGTATGAAAACGCGCCACTATGGCACGTTTTGGTGTTCAAGTAACAATAAGTAGTTTCATTTATGGGAATACTTAAAAAATATGATTTACGAGGACATATTGAAAATTGGCAGCCTTGAAAGACAGGATCGTATTGCATGTGTGCAGCACGATCGGCCATTGAACATACTTTCATCGGCTTCAGTTTTTACAGTTTCATAATGGAGACCATATTGAGCAGTATCGTCGCATCATTAAAACCTCTTTACAACATGAGTTTGTACAAGTAAAATGTTTGTTACTTGCTCCGCCAAAAGTGCCATAGTGTCAAGGTTCGATGCTATCAATATATATATATATATTTTCTTTTAATGGAAATGTCCGCATGTTTCCAAATGACTTGGCTGCATTTGGACTGCTGTAGACAGTTTTAAATAGGAATAACGTGCGATAGCTTTAATTACACAGTATTTTAAAAATTATCAAATTAAATTGTAATCATTAAATTAAAATTTATGATATTTAACAATTTTTTTTAAGATTAAAGAAGAAAATATTCCTTAAAACCAATCACATAAACCAAATGTAAAGTCTAAAACATTATAATTTTAATTTGTAAAGAAAAATATAATTTAAATTTAATTATTACTCGAGCTTTAGAAATTTCTTTCTAAATTTTCCAAGCGTCTAAATCTTTATTATAATCAGGAAATATTCAAATCTTAAAATAAATCAGGCATACGAAGTGTAAAATCTGCGAAATCAACGTTAAGTAAGTATATATTCAAGCTTTATTAAATTTGAACAATGTCAAATTGAAGAAAATCTTATCAACTACACCAGTAGTTATTAATCAAGTGAAAAATCAAAATATTCTATTGAAATTCCATTAATGATTACAATCAATTTCTTTAAAAAAAAACTATTTTCTTTTCGTTAAAGTTTATAATTACACAAAACATTTTTCATATTGATATTATAATTTAACCAACAAAAAATATTTTTAGTTTGTTTTCTTTTCTTCAAGAAGTCAGTCGGAGACTATAACTTTTTTCTTAAAATACTGAAGAGATAAAAAAATAATTTTTTACATTCTATTTATTTACTAGAGTAATCAATATGAAAACTAAAGAAAAGGTTCATTTTGATCGATTTAGTATAGTTAACAATGGTTTCAGTTTTCGATATTTATCTTCTTTGGGTGTTTTTCAAGCATGTATTCTAAGTGATAATTTCCCGTTCAATATTTGTGGTATTGGTTATTTAGTTTGGAATAAATAGTTTTTAAAATGCACTTTGTTTGTTGCAGATAAATTTAAGTGGATGTAATTTTACACCCTTCTTTAAAACATTAACTAAAGAAAATTGTAACCAATATCGTAAAGATTAACTGAAAAGTTATAAATATGATTTATAGATTTTTACATTAAAAAACTACAATTTTTATGATTAAATCCTGTTTTAAATAAAATATGTCAAATATCGTGTTGATATCACAAATATTAACTTGTTAAATTAAAAAATACAAATATAAGAAATGCCGTAAACATATAATAAAAGTTATAAATATGATTTACAGATTTTTATATTAAAAAAAACTACTGTATACTGTAACATTTTTGATAAATTTAAATCCCGTTTTGATATACTTTTAAGTAAAAATATATGTATAATAACTTACTTTTCATACTTAAAAATTGGTTAATATTTTAACTTCTTATAAAACTTTTACTTATTTTGAACGTTAGATATATATGTAGTCTATATAAATATTTTAAAATATATATGTGGTATATTTTGAAACTTGACTATAATATACTGAATTAAACCTTTATTTACTTCCTTTTTATGTTACATTAAATTTTTGATTAAAAAAAAATATAAATATACTTTAATAAAAAAAATTATATATTGCTGAAAATAATACTTAAAATAATTTTTTTTCAGTTTATAATTTAATACAGAAAAGTCATATTTATTCTAAAAATTTATTAAGATATTAGAATTTTTTTAAGTTAATTAAAATTTAATAAAATAATCTAACAATTTTTTAAAAGAAAATTTTAATATCCTGCTTAAATCAAATTTCCTGATATTTTTAAACTTAATATCATGCCTAAGGATGTATTTTAAACTTACTTGTAGTTAAGCAAAGTTAATGTTTCCTATGAAGATTATTTCTTAATATATGTTACAACAGAGAAAATAGTAAAAATATTTTTAAGTTTCTATTTAACTTTTCACTTTTTTTATAGTTTAATTGCTACATTTTTTTTTTAATTTTAAAAATAATATATGAATAATTCATCTAGGAAACTATTTCGATTAAATTCAAACTTAAAAAAAACTTTTAATATAAAGATATTAGCATATAATTTTATATAGAAAAATTATTATAATATTTTGTAGAAAGTTTTAACAAATTTAAAAAATAAATAAGATAAAAGGACACAAAAACTTCTTAAAAGACAAACATACCTTTAAATTTATTTTAAAAATAAAAAAGATAAATGAATTTTAGAAATAAATTTAATGCAGATTGATAAAATGTTTTTAGAAGAATTTAAAAGTAATTTATTTTTATTTTAAAATAGATTTAAAGTTTATTATTTGTAAACATTTTTAACTAATAAAAATGGAAAAAAATTAAGTTTTTAATGACAATTCTAACAAATTATTTTAAATTTGATCTTGTTTACTATTTAACTAAAGCAATTTTATTAACAATTAGTAAATATTGAAATAAAAATCTGTAACTAGATTTAATTTTTCAAGCAAAACAACTGAAAGCATTAAAGCTTAATTTATAAAAAAAAACAAAGAAAATGTTTAGGCAAATTGTTATTTATTATTTTTTTTTATTAAAGAATTTTGTTTTAAAAATATTAAAAACATACATTGATTTATTTCTATCAAATTTAAGATTTTATAAATTATTTTAAGATGGGTTCTAGATGAACAATAATGATTTTTCGAGTAGAAAAAATGATGATGATAACTGCATTTATCTAATGCACAAAAATAAACAAAAATAAATGTATTATAAAAAATATTCTTATTTTTAAAGAATGAAAAAAAATAATAATGGATGATTCTTGTTGCAAGAGTGATTTATAATTTTTTCCATTATAAACAATAACAATATGTAATTGTTGATGTTTAAAAAATAAAAATTAATTACATTCCTTTTTAGGTTTATTTCTTAAGTAAAAATAGAATTAATAATAAAATTCGAATATTTTGATAGATTAAATTTAGCGATGCTGACTTGGGTATATATGCAATGTATATTAATATTAATCTAATTTAACGAGTTACACGATGAAGTTTTTGGAAGTCATTATCTAATAATTTGTTTATACAAATACATACGAAAACACAATTATATTCTCCAGAATCAAAATATTCTATTGAAATTCCATTAATGATTNGAACAAAAGCATTCCATAGTTTCTTCTTAAAACATTTAGCACAAAAAATTTTTATTTTTGACTCATCAGAACATTTGTTCTATTGATATTTATAGTAATTATACAAGTTGATAAACTACACAATTTTAAAATATATTATTTGTTCCTATTTGTACTAACCAAAATAATATTTTAACGTATAAAATGTTCAAAATCATTTTGGCATTATTAAAAATACAACAGAAGAATAGTTAATATTATTAATTACTATAAAATTAAGTTTAAAGGATACATTCTAATAAATCCAAATATTTACTTTTACATTTAAAAATCTCAATTAATAAAAACATTAATGATAATGCAGTTAATGGTTTATTTAAATTTCTGACTTTGTACAAATTCTTGTATTTGATAGGATATATGTATGACCTGGATATAGCTAGTTAATTAAATGTTTAACGCTTAGTAATTCACGTACTTAATGAAATATTCTTATAATACAAAGCATCACATTTCTACGTTTTGCATGTATTATATATTCGAATTTACAGTATATCAAATAAATTAAATGCAGTATTACGTTTCGTAAACAAATCTAACATAAAATATGATATTATTATTTGATAAAAGTTATTTTTTATATTTTTAAAATAATTTTTAATCAAAATAAAAATTTTAATTAAGTTTTAAAATGAAAACAATAAATATTAATAATCCAAATTGAATTGAAAAATAATTTTTGACGGAATTTAAGTCTTTCTCAAGCTCTTTCTAGTGCTTGAAAAAGATATGATGTGACCCAGTCTAATAAGAAGTATGATGCACTCTCTCCAAAAATAAAAAAAATATATGTATAAATAAAATAAAATAAAAAAATAACAATAGATTTTGCATCACTTAGTGAAAGAAATTTTAATTTATAATGCCACTTTTTTTTATATAAAAGATTAAATTTTTCTGGTCGAAACGTCTTGGAACCGAACTGTCTTGTTGACATTCCTCTAATCTAGAGCTTGTTATTGCATATAATATTTTTAAATATTTACGAATATTTGATTTTATAATTAATTAAACTAATTAATTATATTGATAAAATATAAAAATTATTTTAAATTAGTTGCAAGATTTGCAACGTTTGAATTTTTAATTTGTTCTATTTACGAAAGAATGTTATTAATATTATTGAAAAATGTTTTATATTAAATTATTAAAAATGCTACAGACACATAGATATAATGCTATTAGATTTACATCTAATGGTATTTCAATCTTTATTCTGATCTGTAATATAAAATACTGTAAATTAATATGTAACAATATATTTATACTAAATTTAAATATAAATTGAAATAATGTTTAAAAATTTTGTATGAATATATTCATTACCGCATTATACCATACGAGCAGTTTACAGCCGACCCCCCATAACACTGTTGATTTTTCCGTTTTATATGAATTTCATGATATACGAGTCACTTATATTTTACAAATACACGTGCCGGGCTGTGAATGGTTCACGTATTTGTAAAATCTAAATGACTCGTACAACATGGAATTCATATAAAACGGAAAAATCAACAGTGTTATAGGGGGTCGACTGTACTTTTGTTATCTTTGACTGATATTTACCGAAGTAGTTCACGAATATATTATTTATTAAATAATGAAACAGTATCTTGACATATTGTCTTTGAAATATATCTTTATCATACAGAATTATCTAAAAATATCAAATTTCTGTTATTTATAAGTAAATCACCTATTTAATGCATCTTCTACACACATTTCTGCACACTCATCCTATCTAAATAAAAAGCTTCTATATAGAATTTTAAATACTTATCCAGTAGCTGCATCGAAATCTTTCATAAGCCATCTTCCTAACCGCATCCTATCGTCAAATGTAAAGCTTTATTAATAATTTATACCGAATTTCGACAAAGTTCTATATAATATTTATAAGAATATTCGCTGAAATACATTAAAATTACATAAGAAATAGTTATTACACAGACAAATATTTATTTATATGTTAAACATTTAAAAATATCCTGTTATTTGTTCGTTTCTCGATAACTTACGTTTAAATATTGTAAGAGAAGATAAAGAAATGGAATCTTTGCTTATGTTAAACAATACAATCTTTATCTAAGAATGTCAACGCAATTATTTACAGATCATTTGAAAAGAGTTGTTTGCAGATGGTTTCGTAATTTAAAAGTCGTACAAATTTTAGCGACTATGACATCCTTCCTGGAATATTTCCAAAATATTCACCTCAACAACTAGACCGGTTGCTTCGGAACTATATTAAATTTCTATAGAATTTTAAGAAAATTTTGCAGACACATCAAAGCCGACAACGTAAAACTTTGAATATAAATTATTATATGAACAATTTATTATTGTAAATTGCTGTTATGCAAATTTATGCTACGATAATATTACATGAGTTCTTCAGTTTTATTTGAGGTAATAATATCCGATGCGTTGGCATTTCTTTTTTTCATGATTGAGTTGTAAGTCTATTTGATGTCGTAAATTTCGAATTCTCGTGAGTATCATTTGCCTGAATTGAAGAGCATATAAAAAAAGCTTATTCTTTATAAAAATTGGATTATAAAAAATAGAATATTTTGATGTTATTCGGTTGCATCAAGTCAAATGCACGTTTTTAAAGAAGCTTCTTCCTTGTCTATTTAAAAAATTTTATGTGCTAATTTTTTATATTAAATATTTAATTTTGCAAAAAATTTCTATAAAAAATAATTTATATACAAAAAATTTATTTAAGAGGACATTTAGAACTCTTCAAAATTGTAAAATCTTAACTTGTTCGTTTTTAAAAGAATAAAGATTTTACTTTTGACGCTAAATTAATTTCATTTTAATAAGTACTTTTTTTAAAAATAAAATCCTTTCTGGATGATAGATAAGAACATTAAACGTATTGGCATGTTAATGCATATTGTGGAAAATTAATTAGCTAGAAGAAAGTTATAGAAAATTATTTTTTGTGGAAAATTTAATAAGTTGCATGATGTATTTAGATAAGATGGAGTTACATAATTAATAAACATTTTTTAAAATAACTTATACCATTTTTTAGTATTTTATGCTACAATATATTTCAAATTTTATCATCATATTATTTTATTTACATNAGAAGTAACTTGTTTAGATTATACGTAAATCCGGCTCTGACCTTACCCTCTATCAAAGTACTAAAAACATTTATTTTATTGATTTTATTCATATATTTTTATGGTTTTCGGAGAAGATTGAGCCTCATATTTGATCCTGGTCTCATCTCACCTCCTCCATATCTGGTTTCATATACCCTTAAATACATTGCAGCGGAATTAAAATAATTTATATGTATATTTTAAATTTTAATAATTAAAAAATGAATATCTATATAAATCGAATCAATTTTTAAGTTTAATAGAATTAGATTTCTTGTATATAATTTTTATTGAAATTATTAAAGAATATTTTTATAAATTTAAAAGTACTTTATTAACAATTAGAACCTTCGTTTTTATGAAAGTATATATATTTAATTAAAATAATACAATTTATATTTTAAAAAATTCTAATGTTTGTTGATTAAAGTGCAGAACTTTCATCATTTTATTCATCTAGAACGGTTGTAGATAAACAGTCTTGATTCATTAACTTTCAGAAAGGAAAATAAAATTATTTTGCGTTATGTTCATTTTCTTAAACAAACCTTTGTAAGTTTATTTAATTTCAAGTCATGGAAAATGTTTCTGTTGTATTTATTTAGAAAGGCTTCTGTCATTTATTGTTTTATTTAACTCTTCTGTTTGTTTATTTTTTTTTTCCTCCTCTCTTGCTGTGAAATAATAATAAAAACTTATCGGACGATTGAAAGTGAAAACTTAAAAATATTTTTTTTTTTATTTTAAAGAAAATTTCACTTTAAATTAGAAATATTGTTTTTAAAAACTTGATTTATATTTTCTCTTAAAATCACTATAATTGTTTTATTATGAATAAAATAAATATTTATATTATCTACTCATAAAAGAGCTTAATCATTATATAAAAGATTTAAGTGACTTCTAATAATTCTGTTGTTCCGTTTATATATCTTAAAATGAATATTTTAAAATTTTATTATAATATTTATAAGCTATAATAATAGCTTTATATCATAGTTGTTTATATAAATATAGTGCATTTTAAATTTAATTCAGCTTTAAAACTTGATATTCTATCTGTTAGAATAATACAAAACAAAATAAAAATTTAAAAAATAGAAATATTACAGGCACTTTTAGATTTTAAAAGCCATTCTCACTTTTATTTATCCCTTCTTTTAATAAACTGAGAAGCAGCTTTCGATACTTCCTCTTATCTTTAGTTGAAAGTTATTTGAAAAATGTCGATTCAATTCTTAAAAAGACTTCATAATAAAAATACATCAATGAATTACAGCCTCCATTCATCTTTACTTTAATTCAATAGTACGATATATATATATTTGTTATTTTGTTTCTACAATGTTTAAATAATTATGTATTATTATTTCTTACACTACCAATATTTTAAATAATTTTAGTTTATAATATAGTCATACAACGCTTATATTTTTATATCTTATACAATTGATATTCGGCGACAGCTTCATTAATTATTAAAGAAAATATCCTTTATTTCGATATAGATGATTAATCAATCAATCAATTAATTGTCTCTGTAAAAAGTATATAATTGTTTATCTATCAAGTTTTTAATGTCAAATTTTAATTAACGACTCCTTTCTTTAAGTAAAAAAAAAGTTTAATTCAATATAAAGTTATACAAAAACTTATTTGCTTATGATATTAAAAATTAAAGAAATAAATAAAATATTCAAACAAAAATTAAATTTATATCTTTTTCTTGTCTCATTCAGATTTTTAAATTTATTATATTATTTATTTTTT